>NW_016107428.1:4452943-4468308 GCF_001604975.1 Cebus imitator
GGATTACAGGCACGCGCCACTATGCCCAGCTAATTTTTTGTATTTTTTAGTAGAGACGGGGTTTCACCATGTTGACCAGGATAGTCTCGATCTCTTGACCTCGTGATCCACCCGCCTTGGCCTCCCAAAGTGCTGGGATTACAGGCTTGAGCCACCGCGCCCGGCCTATTTTTTATTTTTATAAAGGTAATAATGAATTTATTTCCCATGCCTTGAAACTTTTCTTGAGACTTGCCTAAAAAGAATGTAAGACTCTTATGCTTCATAGAATTTGTAATGAATTTAGGTAAATTTCATAATTGGTAAACGAAAAACGATTGTTTGAAGACTATTACATGCACTCAAGTTTAAAAGAATAAAAGATTGTATTTTGTGTTTTATAAAAATTAAACCACTGGTAATTGTTAGTTCAATTTTGAAACGCTAATCCAAGAGTCATATTAGGCTCTGATATGTCGATAGCTTGAGTTCTAGGCACAATAGAAAGCATGTGACATGTATTTCTCTTTTAATAGTTTATGTCTCCACAAGCTATTTCCCCCGTTAAAACACACTTAATTTTTTTATATCATTTAATTGTCCAAGACATAAAATAGGTAAACTATACATGAATCTATGATGATATATTAATGAAATAAGGGATCTGCTTATCCTATGATGATATATTATTGTTTATATTGGCATGTTTCCATTTAATATTAATATTACTAATGTTAGTATTTGCATATTAAATTATGTCTATTAACAATTTTACACAGATAGTAATATTATGTTACTTCTGTTTTAATGTGGCCATGCTGTATTTGACATAATCAGTAACAGTGATGTTTATAAATTTCTCAGGAATTAATGCATTATACATTAACTATATATGTTGAATTCCCCAAGAAATAGAATTTCAAGACTGAAAAATCAATATATTTATTTTTGTATAAAATTCTACAGTGTATTCTGATACTTACATTTGAGAATGTACCATAAACAGTACTAAATAAGGCACTTAGTCAATTTGGAAACAAAATACATTTCTTTCTTAAAATTAAAATTAAACTTGTTTCTTGTTTTATTTTTATTGGTTGTTTTCTTTTGTGAATTGCCTATGCATTTGTTTCCTATATTTCAAATAGGTGTCTTTAATATTTATGACCTTGAAAACTTTTATTTTATGTATTAAGATCATGCTTATTTCAAATTTCTTTCAAATCTAATATGTCTCTTAGTTTTTTATATGTATTAAACATATCATCACTGTTTTTGAAAAATAATGTATGAAGGAAAGTCAAAAGCATGCCTGATTATGAAACAGTAAAACAGTTGCAAACAAAAATAATACCTGTGTTTTTTAGCTATATGTACACCTAAAATGTCTTATTGTTTATCTATTATTTATTTATCTATTTATTATCTAAGAAAATTGATATTGGAAAGCATGGCTACCTAGAGCCACATAAATGGAAGACAAAATGTTCAGCTGTCTGTTCAGAACAATAATAATAATTCATAGTACTTACTCAGAAAGTTTGAAACAATATTAAATCATTTAAAGTAAAAATGAAAAATATTTATTTACTGACCTAAATAAATATTTTTAAATATTTTTAATTTTAATAAGTCATTTTAGTCCCTTTTATTTTTTGTTTTAATGAAGTCATTTCATTTTTTCAGAAAAACAAATTCATACTGTATATGTCATCTCGTGTTTACCACAGTTAAAATCCTCACTGCATAAAAAATGAAAAAATATTTGCACCTAATTTATTTTTAAAAGAAATCCAATCCTTAGCAGAAATGTATTTGAAAATATAATTTTAATATTTTTCCTTCTTTTTCACAAAGTAACATTGATTTTTATTTTTGATATTTTTATAAGCTATTTTTTATTTGGTTACTTGTAATCTATCATATCAACATATAAAACTTAGAAAATGCATTCACATATTTATTGATTAACTTTGCTAATCAACAATGCTATACAATTACTATGTTTAGAAAAAGGTTCTCTGGAAAACCATATATTTTATATATAATTATATTCTTTCAAAAATATGTATATAACTGATGTACATTAATTTTTCTGTTTAATGATCCAGCAGCCTACAATACCTATTCCGATTATTAAATGTATTATTTGAGAAATATTTACTCTTGAGGGCTTTTTTGTGATTTTTTTCAAATCAATAACATTTCTTAGCAAGTAGCTTTCAGAACTTTCTTGTCTGTTGTCAATATAGATACAAAATGTAATAGAACTGATTTTAAAAATCAGTTCATGTAACATCTACATTTCTTTCTTAAAGTAAAACCTTAGTAAGATCATTACTAATTCACTTACACAATTTTTTAGTTAACCATGAAAATAAGATGTTTCAAATAAGTTACATTTAAGCCAAGAAGCTTCATAAAAACATAAATTGAAAAACTTAAAATAATTTTATTATAGAGCCTGTATGACAATATTAATATTATGACAGTGTGTGTCTAACTGTGT
This sequence comes from Cebus imitator, assembly GCF_001604975.1. Classification (NCBI taxonomy): domain Eukaryota; kingdom Metazoa; phylum Chordata; class Mammalia; order Primates; family Cebidae; genus Cebus; species Cebus imitator. The sequence continues at coordinate 4,455,432 of NW_016107428.1, forward strand.
GTGTTTGTATTTGTGTTCTCTGATAAATTATTCTCTGAAATACTCTGCCTTGAGAAGTGAAATGGTATATTTTAAATGCTACTGTGAAAGGATCAAGTTTGGTGAAAACATGTATTTATTTGAACATGAAATATGAATTTTAACAAAGTTGTTATAGAAGTAATAAAATGTGAATTTATATGTTTAGAAATGTCCAGATGATATTATGCCATTTGGTTTATCCAAGAAAATATACTTTGAAAACAATAGCACACTTGTTTGGGCAACGTGGAGAAGTAATGGCTTCAATTTCTTCAGTTATCTGTTCAAGGAACAACAACAAAAAAAATTAAGCATTCCATTTCTCTACAGCCTACCACCTAGAAACACCCAGAATTTAATCTTATGAAGGTTCAATTGAAAAATGTATGTAAAATATTTGGTATACTTTCTGGTGTTCGTGATTAATTGGTGTTGTGTTTCAATTTGTTATTTTCCTTAGTGTGTGAAAAGATAACCTGTCAGCCAAAATGTATGTAGATTTCAACTCCTAAAAATAGTAACAAAATGCTAACTACTACAATATATGGAATTTTAAAGGGAGTTGCTAATTAAATTTTGATATTTTACTTTTTAGATTTGTCTAATAATTATGATAAATATATCTATATTGACTTTTTGTTGTCCCTGGGGTGATGACACTTGGGCTACTCACTGACTGGAGATGGACTTGAGTGTATAGCAATATTTACACTCACATGTATTCCTAGAGATTTTGTATGTGCTCGGTATATCATTCATCCATTTGATAAAAATATTTACAGAGTATTTAAAATCATCGGTTAACTTGTGCACTTCAGAAACAATGGAGAACAAGGATGAGCTTTTCTACTGACAATTTAGCTGCCAAAATTGATAGCTATTAGATAATCATGCTAATTTATAGTTGTTATCTGAGATAACTGCTCTGAAGAAAAGAGAGATGATCTTTATGAGCACACAACAAAGCAGCCTTACTTAAACTACAGTTTTGTGTGGGACCTAGATGATGGCAAGCTCTCAGTACCAGCTACTCACATCTGAGCATTATATTTGTCTTTCTGTCTCCAGTGACAAGCACAGTAACCAGCAAGTAATCCAACTATTTATTCAACTGACTTTATGTGACAATACTTTTTAAATAACTTTACTTCGTCATCACTATAAGGAGAAAGATATTATTATTAAAATTAATGAATAGAAACGTGATCAGAAGATATGTAAACAATTTTGGAAATATATCTTAGGCTTTATGAAGAAAATATTTTTAAATAAAATGTATTGTTTCTAAAATGTCAAGAAAACATCTGCTCTTCTCTATACCTATATGAAAATTAAATATATGCTTTTAGAAGCACGATCAGGAAAAATTCCTATTTGCCATTTGTTTTGCACAAACTTAAGTAGCAAAATTAATTGTGCTAACTAAAACACCAATCACCACATATAAAGATTAGAGTCCTGCTCACATGTTAATGGTATGTTTAAATGGTTATAGGAAAGATTAATGAATATCAATGATTATTCTATAAAAGATAATAGATAATGGCCCTTCATCCCACTATTTGTTATCATATAACCTTTGGGTCATTATATTGCATTCTGTGAACACTGACAAAATTTATTATAGAAGAATATTGTTGTGGATTGACTTGTTTCTTTTCAAAAATGTTTATTAGATAAGTAGTAAAAACTGAATATTATAGATGAGAGAACTAGAAGGATACTGTAATGCCCTACTCCCTCACATCACTTTGCTATTATCATCAGTTATTTATGGAAATATAGGTACAGCAAGAGGAAGTTAGGAATCACTTAGCTTTAATGGAAAGGATATTCCCTTTGGAGAAAGGATTTGAGAGGACTAGGAGGGAGTGGGCTGGATCTAAGAGAAGAAAGGTTTCTTGCATGCCTTTAAATTAATGAATATCACCTGCAGCTCTCAGCTCTAGGATCAAAAGCTATTGGACTAAAAGTGGGAGTAATTGGTTCAAATGTTAATGAACCTAAAAGATTGTCAGGAATATTCAAGGATAATTTTGTGGTATTGCATGTTGGCCTTTTAAAGAATTTAAAAATAACTGTTGTTGAAAGATACAGTATCTATACACTTTTAAGATTTTTACAATTACTAATATCCTATCAATACATTTTACGGCCATTGGAGTGTGTTTGTTCATAGGGCATATTTAAATAATATTAACAGTTTAATCATCATCATGGTTTCTTATTTCAAATGCTGCTAATAGGGTGTAAATACACATTGCATAAATTGTATTTAATGAATTAATGAAAGCTATTTTAAAATTTGATTGAAAAGAACACATTTATATAGAAGAAAAATTAATCATAAATTTAAGTAATATTTAAATTTTATACTGGGTTTTGAGCCAGTGTTGACAATAATGACTTTTAATTTAGGATTGCTTTCATTGATTTAGGAAATATTAACAATGTGGCTAATACATAAGTTGTATTAAATGAAAACATTCTAAATGTCAATTGCTATTTATAGTTTACTATATAAATGATACAATTTTCTAGTTTGTAAAGATAGCTTTTGGTGGCCTTTTAAATTAAAGATTGCTTTTATCTAGATGTTTTTATGTTAACTACTAGATTAAGCTTGATAATAAGTCTCTAAAAGAGATATTTTATATGTTTTTTGTCATATAAGCCTGTGAAAAATATTTCTGAAGTTCCAGAAATCAGTATTGAAAAGTTCAGGTATCTGAAAGCATATGACAATGTAAATAGAAAAAAATCTATATAGCATTAAAAATAAAAATAGAAAAAGATGTAAATATTTATTACAAACTATGTACTACATGCATACATCTTTGCCTAATTAAACACACAAGTATATATTTTAATTAATTAAACCTTCACGTTACCAATATGAATTTTCAACATTATTGGTACTGCATAGGTCACAATAGTCATTTTTTAACTTACTCTTTTTTCAAAAAACCTATAATAATATACTTTTGCTCCTTTTTGTTGATATGTTTTGTCGTCTTAGTATTTTTTTAACCTGTTTCTAAATATCTGCTTTTTATTATTTAAAAAAGCTACAACATTTAGTTTTTTTGGATATCTATTGCATTTTTTCTTGTCTATTTCATTGTGTTCTTCCTTTGTGTTTTTTCTTTCACTTTCCTAAGTTTGTTTTCTTTTAGTTTCTTGAGTTGAAGAGAGACAAAAATTCAAATTACAGATAATCAACTGGTTATTATATATCTGGATACAGAGATATTTGAGGATTTTCTTTTTAAATTTAATTTCCAACTTTAAAGTTCCAGGTCACATGTGCAGGATGTGCAGGTAAACGTGTGCTATGGTAGTTGGCTGCACAGATCATTCCATCGCTCAGGTATTAAGCTCAGCATCAATTAACTATTTTTCCTGATGTTCTTCCTCCTCCCACCTCCAACCATCTGACCGAACCTTGTGTGTTATTTCCCCATCATGTGTCCATGTGTTCTCATCATTCAGTTTCCACTTATAAGTAAGAACATGAAGTATTTGGTTTTCTGTTTCTGTGTTAGTTTGCTAAGCATAATGGCCTCCAGCTCCATCCACGTCCCTGCAAAGGACATGATCTTGTTCCTTTTTATGATTGCATAATATTCCATGATGTATTTGTAGAACATTTCTTTATCCAGCCTGTCATTGATGAGCATTTAGGTTGATTCTATGTCTTTGCTAATGTGAATAGTGCTACAATGAACATACACATGCATTTATCTTTATAATAGAACAATTTATATTTATTTAGGTATATGCCTAGTAATGGGATTGCTGGTATCATTCTGCTATGGTCAGAAACATAATTCCTGTATACAATTTTGATAATTTAAATTTGTTTGGACTTAACATAAGGCCCAAGATACAGTCCATTTTTGAGGTATTTTTTGTGTACTTGTAAACAATTTGCATTTTGTAGTTGCTGGATGAAAATTACTTGTATTTCTATAATTTTACACATTTTTGGTAATTTTATTCAGTTCCTAAAAGTAGGGTGTGTTACAATATGTGTTAAAATATTTAACTGTGTTGCAAATGTGTCTATTTCTCTTAGTTCAGTCAGTATATGCTTTTGAATTATTTCATGTTATTGATGTTACATTCACATAATATAAAATTAACTATATTAAGGTGTACATTTCCATGGACTTTAACAATGTTGTATAGCTACTACCTACGTGAATTTTGAAAATATTTTAATCACTCCAAGATAAAGTTCTTCCTACAATTTTACTTTTATTTCTGATTCAGTATTTGTTGAATTGCTGTAAATGTTTGATTTTATTTTATATAATTTCAACTTTTATTTGAGATCTAAGGGAAAGAAGTGTAGGTTCGTTACATAGTTATATTGCATGAAGCTGGGGTTGGGATGTGAATGACCTTGTCACTCAGGTAGTGAACATAGCATCCAGTAGTTAGTTTTTCCTTCCTTGCCCTACTACCTCCCATTGTTATGTCCATGAGTACCAATGTTTACCTCCCACTTGTCAACAGCAAAAATAGCAGAATAGGCAGATCCAGCCACCTGTTCTTCCACAGAAGCACTGTTCGCTATTTCTAAATAAATATTCTTCAGTTTTTGTTTTAAAATATTTAGCATTTTTATAAACTTTCTGAGGAAATATGCATTATTATTATCATTACCCTGGACAGAAAAGAGGGTCTTTTGTCTTCCAATTTACAGGACTTTAGGTAGCCATGCTCTCCAAATATCAAAATATCACCTTTTAAATTAGATGTCTTAGATGATAGCTAGCTAGCTGGATAGATAGATAAATAGATAGATAGACAGACAGACAGACAGACAGACAGACAGACAGACAGATAGATAGATAGATAGATAGATAGATAGATAGATAAAGGCATTTTTAGGCATATTTATAGCTATAAACACAGATATTCTTTTTATCTGTCATTATTTGTTTTGTAATCATGCCTGCTTAGAAATTTCCTTTATACATCATTTCTGAAAAGCAGTGATGCTATGTTTAATACACATACAAAATTAAGAGATGTATTAAATTTGGAATACATTTAAAACAGGGGTTGTCTTGACAAAGTTGATTCTGACACATTGTGCTAAATTTTTAGTGTTTCTTTTGGGGACAGGCCCTTAGAGCTTCCTATTCTTCCATTTCTGCTGATGTGTTACTATATACTTTTGTATTTAAAAATTATATTATTAGTTGTACATGCATTGAGAGTTGAAATATCTTCTTGCCTAATTTAGTCTTTTATCATTTAGGAATATCTATTCTTAGCACTAGTTGTATTTTATATCATGAAGTCTAATATGTTTGATATATTAACTGTATGTACTAAATACATACCAGTTTTTCCTTAGGCTTATCTTTGTTTAGTATATATATCTTTCCCTTCTTTTACTCCAACTAGCTATGATCTTATACTTTGTATGTCTCTTGCATGCATCATATTATTTGTAGTATATCTTATTCATTTGAAAACACTTGCTTTGAAAAGAAAGTAGACGTGTAGTAGAATCTATTATAATAGTGGTTTGGAAGACCCAAAATTGTATTTGTTATATTTTCCCAAATTGATTTATACATTCAGTGATACTTCAGTGGAAGTGTATCGGAAAGAAAGGAGATTTACAAGCTGATTTAAAAAAATGTAGCCTTTTTTATTGCTTCTTTGGAATTTTGCTATGCATTTGTCTAAATGTGATTTCCTTTCTACTTATCTATTTTGCTTGGAATTCATAGAATGTGATGAATCTTTGGCTTTTTGTCCATCAGTTTCAGGAAATCTTGATCAGTATATCTTGAAGTGTTGCCATGGACACAGCCATTCTACTGCCTCTTCTGGTGCTCCTGTAATGCATATGTTAGGCCTTGTCACTGATTCCCATGTGTCTGGTAGAATATTTTTTCTGTATTTTAACTTTTTTTTCTGTGTGATTCGGAAAAACACATTTTCTATCAAACTGTATTTTAGCTCAAACATCTTTTTTCTCCTGTTAGTCTACTGTTGAAATCCAATACTTTTAACATCAGTAATGATCCTTATAACGTTTAGCATTTTTATTTTATTTCATTCTCCATTTATCAATTGAGCATTTTGTTTGATCGCATTTATTTTCTTAACATGTAAATTATACTTCTTTTTACCACTTTTTAAAGTGTTTGTCCAAGAGTTTGCAATATACACCTACAATTACTCCAAGTCTATTTTTAAATAACATTGTACAACTTCATGGATAATATGAGTACACTATAATACAAGTAACACAGTATTTCCAATTCCTTCTTCTATACCTTAAGGTATTATTGTTATTCATTTCATTTATCCATAAGTTTGAAGCTATAATGATAGAATACATTGTTGTTATTATTTTGAACAAAACATTATTTAGTAGACCAATTACTAATAAAAATAATGGATTTTCTTTTACCCTCACTCATTACTTCACTTACACACTTCCTTTATGTATGTAAATCCTTCCTCTCTCCCTGTCTCTCTCCCTCCCCACTTCTAGTCAACCTTCCCATAGACAAATTTTCATTAGCTGAAATCTAAAACGATACGTAATTTAACTATATGTATGTATATATATATAATTTTTTCATAATTTTATCTTCAAAATATTAAGAACTGATTTATTTCCCACTACTATGTTACCTATAAGAAAGTGAACATATTTATTTATTATAATTGTCTTTTTAAATACAGAATATGACCACTATGCCAGGAAAGGGTTTGGACAGATTCTGTTTTGATTACTTTCAGGATCTGCAACATTAATATAATGAATTTCGTATTTTCTTTGTGTCTGAGTTTAAATAGAGCCACTTACTGACAAGCTCTGCATATTTCAGTAATTACGACGCCTCCCTAAAACTATTTTCTACTCTATAAAAAGAATAATAATATTATATATCTCATTCGGTTTTTATTAGTATTTAACTTATACTATATACTGTATTTAATATAGTGCTTGACTTAGCATACTTCTTGACAAGTATTAAATACTCAATAACCAGCCAATTTATTATATTACTATAATCGTATTCATTGCAAATTGCAGAAAATTTTTAAGATCTTTTAAATTGCACAGCATCATTAGGGTTGATGAGCCAATTCTGGTAACTTAAAATGAGAGCTTCCACCTATTTATTAAATTATTGCTAAAATTACTATTTGACAGTTCTACATCTGACATCAGGGATTATAGCATTATAACTTGTGTTTTGTGTCAGCTTGGACAGTTATAAAAAAGAGGTGACAAATATCTAAATTATATATGATATTTGTTACTTATTCTTTCCAGTTTCTTTAACATTTCATATAGTGCCAGACTGAATCAGCTATTTCTGTCTAATCGACAAATGCAATAATTTATTGGGGTAAGTGTTTAGAGAGTTGCAACAAGGGAGATTTTTAACTTCAGTGTCAAGATCCTGTTGCTGCTGCAGGCTATTTACCTCTTTTCAATAGCAAGGTCACCTGCCCTTTTGGATGTGAAAACTTCTTGGCAGAAAAGAGGTTTGAAATTCTCACAGCTGGTCAAGAGGTACAGAAGATTTCAATATGCTGCATACAACAGAAAAAAAAATTTGTTTTTTTTTTTCCGCCTCCATAGCTGACTTTGTTTTAGCTGGCATTGTTACCTTTGCCTGTGCCAATATTTACCCCTTGGATAATGACAGAACAGGCCCGGTGTCTCAGTGTTTCAACCATTTTTAGCCAGGCACACATGCAATATGATTTCATCAATGTTTTTTCTTATATTGTCTAATGATGTCTATTTTCCTTGTATTGCCTCACAAGACTCTTTTTGTTTCACTTTTACTCATCTGTGCATCTCATCTTTTTTACAAAATTTAACTTTCTGCCATATAATCTTATTCTAACCAAATATGTGTGTAATCTGTCTGCAAAATCCATCTTCTTGCTTGATAAATTATTATTCCCTTTTCTATATTTTATAAATGTTTCCCATATGTGGTTTTTTACTTTTTGATTATGTTTTTACATATTAATTGCATTATTATTTATCACCAGTAAGCATTATTATTAATCAACCATAGTTAGTAAATGCACTAAACTAGACAGCATAGTGAATCAAAGAAGTATGAGTTTTCAGTTTGCATGTTCCTCACATTTATACATATAAACGAACTAATATCTATCACCCCAACGCTTCATCAGGGATGTGATTTATAACAAACATCAGCAGGCACAAATTTGAAAAAGAGTATCAGCCTCTGCAGCCTATAAAGATTGGGATACATTTTTGTTGGCTGTAGACTCCATATTTTGTGGGTAGTGTTTAAATCTGATTGCAGATCCTTAGCCTTTTTTTTTTCTAATCTCCCTGTTTACCCTATTGGGTAGGTTGACTCAGGTTATCACTTTGTATTTACCAATATCAGCACAAAAGAAAAATAACATCTTTCTCTCTGGCACAATGCAGTTTAGATATTTTTTTATACTTGAATGCCTTTATTTCCTGAGAGAGTGCTCCTAAATTGTGAGAAAGAACAAGTTTGGGCTTCTGTCTCGAATGTGACATAGGAGGACACTGAAAGTCATGTCTGTAAGCTAGAAAATGTTTCAAAAAGAGAAAAGATTGATTATAACCAAGAATGGCAAAAGAAAATGCTTACACTGGTTTTGTGCCCACTAAATCCCTAGTCCTTTCTGCTTGTGAACTTTCACACCTTTATAATTACAATAGGTACCATTCTTATCCTCAGTTTTATAAGTGAACAAACCAAATCATAGAGAGGATAAGTAACTTAAGGTCTTGCAGTCAACATATGGTCAAGGCAGAATTTGAACCCGAGCTGTTTGCGTGCCCCACAGCACATGTTGTTAATCATCATTATTATGTCATTATCCTAGAAGTACTACCAAATATCATGTGTGATAGCAAAGTGAGTGGAAAAGTGATACCTGTATGTTCCTAGCATTGATAAGGCTGAAAAATTACTTGAGTTGGTAACTGTGATAGTTAAGACAATAACCTCCTATGAATAACCAGGATGACTGTATAATTTATCGTCCAGACCTAAACACTTTTGAGAATGAAAAGGGACTGTTAGTAATTATTCTGAGACAACAGACTTAATTCAGGGCCATCTCAGGTAATCTGGACATTAGATCAGTTAATGTATGAATAGCTTCCCAACAGTTCAGTTGCAGAAAATAGGGCCAAGACAGAAGATTGTTACAGTGATCTAGCTAATGTGAGTAAGCCAGGAAATAACTGTTTTATGTTAATTTTTATGTAAACATTCCTGCCATGGGTAGGTTACTTACTACATTTATTATAGGTTTTCAGAAGCAATATTACACCTTGCAGAATATCCTTTACAGAATTTTATTTTAAAATTCTGCTTGCTTGATTTCTATTTCAGAATATGACAAAAAATAGTCATATGAAATCCCTTAACTGTATCTGTTTCATGATGGGTTTGTGACAAGTGTACCTTATATCACCCAGTATCCCTTTTTAAAATGTCACCATGAAATATTTCATTTAGAAATCAATGTTAGAAAAAATATTTTCTCTGAAATAGATTGGTTTACTTTTCTGTAATTATGAAAATTAGTTCATTCTGTTTTAATTTGGCCTGCAAAATATGTTGTCTCTTCTAATCTGCATGCTTGTCTTCTCAAGTACTTGGTCTTCAGTATCTATGTATATTTATATTTTTTCTTGTCTGATTTTCTACTTCAATGTTCTGTTTTTAAATAGTGTAAGTACTTTTTTTGTACACAGTTTTCAAGCCTTCATGAAATGAGATTGAACAAAGTATTGTAGGTACATTTAAGTTGTAGCAAACCAGTAGAATCTAAATATAGCTTATACAGTGATCCTTCTGTAGACAACTATTGACAATGTTTTTTGTTTAATTTCTTTACAGGAAAATACCTAAACGAATGCCTACTGATTGCATCATCAGTGTTTCTGAATAGCTAATTTATATATACTTTATACTCTAAACCAAAATAAAGGCAGCTCTGTTCAGAAATGCTTCAATTCTTGCCACTGGCTCCCCTAAGCGGGGAAGGCTAGCATAACACTGATTAAATAATTAGGTGTCAAACCGTTTGCACAAAAGACAGCAAGAGTCGTACCTACCCCAAAGATCTCTTTTTACATTTCTTAAAATGCTGTCAAGATGAAAACATGGCAGGCCATAGACGAGAACAAGTTTTAGTATATTTAATGTAAAAATTCATAGTTTTATCAGAAAAGGAATTTTGTAAGGATAGAAATTTGGAAGAAAATAGACCTGTGCCTGATTAGATGTGTTATATATTAAACCTAGTGAACAAAGAGTTGTCACACTATCCCTGATTCTAGAATAATCATAACTTGAAGGGATATTGTACCATAGTGTTCCTCCCCAATATGCTGAATTACTTTAAGACATGGAAATTTACTTGGTAGAAGTCAGTAATATCTGTACTGTAACTAAACGTGAATATAAAGAGCATAATTTAAAACATCCTAGATAGAAAAGGATTGGAGAATAGGGAATAAGGCACTCCTCAAAAACTGGGTAAAGGAAACATAGGGCCTAGATTGATTTGCCCTCAGTCAAAGGAACATAAGTAAATTTTAAGTGCCCTCATCACAAATAACTGATAAGTATGTGAAGTATGTCACATGTTAAAGAACTTGACTTATTCTGCAATGTATATATTTTAAAAGATCAAGTTGTATACCAGAGATGCATACAGTTTTATTATAAATATTAAAAAGACAAATATAAATTCTATAAATAATTTTGAAACTACTGGAAAAAATAGTGTCTCCAAGATCTAGAGGGAATGCACAATTTATAAATATTTTCTGTGGCAAAAATAAAATAATATGACAGTAATTTTTCCTTTAAAGATTCCGAGGCACACATCTATTTCTAACTACAATATAAGCAGATTAGATAAACATGATAGACAGATGCATAGATTGATTGAATTGTGTTTCCCAAAATGATACCTCAAGTTCTAACCTCTGGTAACTGTGAATGTAACCTTATTTTGAAATGAGGCCCTTTCAGATGTAATCAAGTTAGAAGGAGGTCAGACTGGATTAACATCTACTTTATTCCAATGATTGGTGTCATTATAGGAGACACAAAGAGAAGAGAATGCCATGTGAAGACATACAGACATGAACACGGGGAGGAAAGCCATGAAAAGACAAAGGCAGAGGTTTGAAGTGGCAACCACCAAAAGCTAGCAAGAGGCAATGAAGTAGTTTTCTCTTCTATCTTCAGAATGAACATGGCCCTGCTGCCACCATAATTTTCAACTTATAGCCCCAAAGCTGTAAGAGGGTAAGTTTGTTCTTTTAAGCCAACCAGTTTGTGTTATTTTGTAAAAGTTGACCCAACAAACCAACACAGAAAATTAGACAATAAACTAGAGAGAGAAATTACTATACACAGAGGAGGCATGTCCCTGCCCTGAGTTTCAAACCTGGATAAAATAAAGTCCTGTCCCTTTCAGTATTACTTAATGATGCTACATTTGTTTTGCTCCCTTGGGACCTTTTCTGGGGAGCCATGAATTCTTTGCAATGTTTGATAGAGGAGGCATGGTAGTTAAGCAAAAATTGCTATTGCTTTTACCCTAATTGATATGGTTTGACCATCTCCCCAACCAAATCTCAGCTTGAATTGTAATCCCCATAATTTCCACATGCCATTGGAAGGGACTAGGCACATCATGGGGGCTGTTTCCCCTATGCTGTTCTTGTGATAGTAAATGAGTTATCATGAGAACTCACGGCTTCATAAGCGTCTGGCATTTACCTTGCTGGCATTCATTCTCTTTCCTGCTGCCCTGTGAAGAGGTGGCTTCTGCCATGATTGTAAGTTTCATGAGGCCTCCCCAGCCATTTTGAACTGTGAGTCCATTAAACTTCTTTTCTTTATTATTGCCCTGTTTTGGTATATCTTTATTAGCAGCATGAGAATTGATTAATACACATCAGTCTATAATATAACCGAGAGTATACAAACATGACCACAGAAACATCATTCCAAAAGTCAAGCTTCACCTTAATTTACAAAACATGTATTAGCAGGGAGATGTTATTAAAGGAGGGCTTTCAGACACCAATTTTTTTAACTTTTATTTTAGGTTCAGGTGTACATTTGAAGTTTGTTACATAGGTGAACTAGTGTCATGGAAGTTTGTTGTGCAGATTATTTCATCACCAAAGTATTAAACCCTGCACCCAACAGTTATCTTTTCTGCTCCTCTCTCTCCTCCTACTTTCCACCTTCTAGACAACCCCAGTGTTCTGTTCTTTCCTTCTTTGAGACACCAAACTTTAAACATCTTTTCCTTTCCACCTATTTACATTCTAGATGGGTGATAAATATTCTTATGTATATATGTGGGTATGTACATATATATGTATGTATGTGTTTATGTGTAGGTAGGCATGCACACATTTATGTTGTATGTATACATGTAGAACTCTATGCATTTAGAAATATAGATTAAGCAGTCTCTAGCAGATTTGTTTTAGGTGAAAGAAGACATAGAAGTTGAATATTCAGGTAGGGTACAGTGGCTCATGCCTGTAATCTCAGCACCTTCAAGGCCAAGGCGGGCAGATCATGAGGTCAAGAGACTGAGACCATCCTGGCCGACATGGTAAAACCCCATCTCTACGAAAAATACAAAAATTAATTGAGTGTTATGCTTCATGCCTGTAGTCCCAGCTACTCAGGAGGCTGAGGCTGGAAAGCAGCTTGAACCTGGGAGGCAGAGGTTGTAGTGAGCCAAGATCATGCCACTGCACTCCAGCCTGGGGACAGAGTGAGACTTCGTCTCAAAA
>NW_016107428.1:4468343-4496008 GCF_001604975.1 Cebus imitator
AAAAAAAAAAAAAAAAAAAAAAAAAAAAAGAAGAGGTTGAATAACTAGAAATATTATCTTCTATTTATTATTTCATACAGAAATAAATGGTCTGTATTCTGTCTGTTCTATTATATTCTAATATTCTCTTCTATTTTATTATTTCATACAGAAATAAATGGTCTGTATTCTGCATTCTCTTCTATTATTTCATACAGAAATAAATGGTCTGTATTCTGTCTGCTTCCTTAGAAATGATTTGGATACAGCAGAGGTAATAAATTAAAGCCACTGGTTGCATATAGGAGGCCCCATTTATTCACAGAGGATACCTTCCAAGATCCCCAGTGGATGCCTGAAACCGCAGATAGTACGGAATCCTGTATATCTACTACATACCAATTTATTTTTTCTTCTTCACAATTTTATGGATAGAAGATTCATTCTAACCATAAATCTTAGCAACCTCCACATATGTTAATTATTATTATTTTTGCTAAGTCAAAAATTTTACATTTGCCATTATAGGAAGCACTTTAGGGCTAACTCTGGCATATCTGAATTGATGGCATCACTACTCTTGCTTTTGGGGGTCATTACTAAGTAAAGTAAGTGTTAGTTGAACAAAGGCACTAAAAAAATACGGTTGATCTGGTATCTGAGCTTGCTACTCTGTGGCTAACATGTGGGGAGTGTTTACTTTTATTCAGTATGAGTGTTTCTTTTTATTCAATATGACATTGGAAATTTCACACAATTTAGAAACAAGAACTGACAAAATAATTTGAAAAGGAAGAAATATAGTTGCGATTATTTGCAGAAAACATGATGTGTAGATAGAAAGTCCAAGGAATCAATTGTTAGAATTAATAAATCAAGTTAGCAAGAATTCTGAATCCAAGTAAAATTTTTAAATATATTATTTATTAGAACAGAAATTATAAAATAAAATTAAAGGATATCATTTTTGGTAACATACAAATCAGCTTCAGATTTTCAAGTAGATCTGACAATAATATGCAAATCAATAAAACCTTACTGAACATAGTAAGTCTTAAGTGAATGGATTGTGTTACTAAGAGATGTTCATTTGAATATTCTCTCAAAACTGATCTGTATTTCAAACATAATTTCACTCAAAATCTCAGCAGTGTATTACCAATCCTAGTATATTCTATAACGTACATATGAAAAAAAAAATTTTTAACACAGGTAATCTTGGATAAAAAGAACCAGATTGGAGAATTTACATTATAAACTACGTTGACCTACTAGTAATTAAGGCATTACTTAGTTACTAAAAGTATTTGTGAAGCGATAGAAAATTAGACATAAGAGTATAGGAACTGCCACATTATTTATAACAAAGAATACATTATAGAATAGGGGAGAAATTATGCACTTTTGATAAATGTAACTAGATCAGATCAGCTGATAGATAATATTTCCGATATTACATGTATATGTATTTATTTTTATGAAACTAAAAACATATATATATATATGTGTGTGTATATATATACACATGCATGTTTATAAAGATTTCCTATAAATAAATAGCAGGTACAGTCCCAATAAAATAAATTCACTTATGAATTTATTTCTAAACTATGAGTTTATAATTTAACTTTTGTAACTGGATTCAGCACTATATATTTATAGTTAACTTCTTTAATAATACTTATGTTTATATGTTTTCCTAGTCAGTAACCAAAATTCTCAAGAACATTGGTGGTGGTGCCTCATTTTGTTTTTCTTTTTAAATTACTTTTTGTACCAGTCATTGTATTTGAAAACACACACACACGCACACACACACACACACATAAAAATATATTAAGCCCCACCATGGTGTCATTAGGAGGTTTTTGAAATGGCTACTTATAATCTTCGACGTGCTCTGTACTGCCATTTTCTTTTGATTATCTTTTCCTTAGAAGACAGAAGACTTCTATATATAAAGGTAGACCAGAACTTACTCTCCATTTCTGAAAACTATCATTAATAAGTTATACCCTAGGTAAAATGATCCAGTAGTGGTCACAATTTCTTTTTTTTTTTTTTTTAGCACTAAGTCAAATCAAGTGATATTGGTTTTACTGTGGATTTATATCTGTCATATAACCATGTGTAGGTTGGCGTGCATTAGAAATCACATACCACAAATATTTTTCACAAAAAGAAAGGATTTATATTAGTTGTCCTCATCTAAGTGCATCTTTTCTTATATAAACATTGCACACAAACATATGCTAACCAAACAATAAGCTTATTCCACTCTGGTTTGGTTTTCATCTATACAGAGAATAAAAAGGTGATTGTGTTCTCTGTCCTATCTGCTGCTGGTATGTGAGGAACTGATTCACATAAAGAAAACCAGTTAAGACTAGCAACCCATAAAGTAAAACAAATGCCAGCATGCACAGTTAACAGTAATTCTTCTAATTTTTAAACCCTTTGTATTTGGTACATCTAACATTGAAGATTAAAGATGATTGATTTACCAAGACTCTTACCGTGCTTTTTCTCCTTTTTCTCTTCTCTCTCTCTCTCTTTTTTTTTTTTTTTTTTNTTTTTTTTGCTGTTAGAATTAATTGTAATGATGATGTTCTCTTTTTGTTTTAATAAATACTAAAAATCATCACATATTCTCAACTTCGTACTGAATATAATTGTGTGATTTTTCAAAAATCTCAATGTGTTTATCAGTTTTCACTAGGCTTTGGAAATAAAAGGCTTTATTTGAATATTTAATAGTTTTTCTATTAATGATGCAATGGAAAAAAAGAACAGTAGATTGCCTCTCAAAGAAATTTGTTATTTTCATTTTTTTTAAATCTTTTTCAGCCATTTGGAAAAGTTATGACACTATAAATTTACAGCAGACAGATTTACCTTTTATATCATATTAGCAATCTGTTCACTTTTTGTGCTTTTCCTTGTAATCTGATGTTCAATAAATTCTATTTGCTTACTGATCCATTTTTATGTATTGGGAATATGATGTCGTATATTAAAAACTAAAAATACACACGTAATAAGTTTGAATTATAATTTTAAATATCATGAAAATTTATTACTGTTGATGAACTGCATTCTGTAAATGTAACAATATTTGAGACTAAACTTCTACAGAACATGAATAACTGTTAAAATTGATCTTACATTTCAATTTTTGAAGTGAATGTAGACAAAGTAAGTTTGTTCTTTCCTTCTCTAAAACTGCTAAATTATCCACAGTTTCTTTTATACAGTCACAAGGTAATTATATTCTCCATTTAATATTTGGAAAAATATTGGAATAAATTTTGCCCAATATTTTGAATTTCCAAATGGTACAATAAAATGTTTGGAATGCAATGAAAATATATGTTCTTCATATTTTGTCACACAGTTTGGATCACCTTTTCATAAAATTTCTAACAATAGGGATGTCTCAAGATGATCTTTTAAAATATAAAGCAATATTACAACCAGGACATCTAGAGAAACTATTGACTACATTCAGAAATTTTTTAAGGTTGACTTGTACTTTTCAGTGTGGGTGTGTGAATTTAGCTTTATACAATTTTATAATGTTAGGTTCATGTACTTACCACTAGTCAAAATGCTGATACACTAATCATACTGTTCCATAACCACACAGAACTGTGACATTGCCCTTTTATAACCATATCCCACGAAACACATCCCTGACTGCTAACAACTACTTCTTTGCTCATTAATTGTAAAATCTTGTCATTATAAAAATGATGTATAAAGGAAAATGAAATAATACCATTTGTGACTTTTTTTTTTTTACACAGAGTCTCTCTCTGTCACCCAGGGAGGAGGAGTTTAGTGGCCTGATCTTGGCTCACTACAATCACAGCCTTTCGGGTTCAAGTGATTCTCCTGCCTCAGCCTTCTGAGTAGCTAGGACTACTGCCGTGAACCATCATCCCTGGCTAATTTTTGTGTTTTTAGTAGAGGTGGTGTTTCACCATGTTGGCTAGGCTGATCTCAAACTCCTGAACTCAAAGTGATCTGCCTGCCTTGGCCTCTCAAAGTGCTGAGATTACGGGCATGAGCCACTGCACCTGGCCTCAAATGTGACCTTGTGGAATTGACCTTTTTCTCCCTAGAATCTCCTAGGAATTATTATTTGTATCAATAGTTAGATTTTTTTAATGTATTTTACAGTGTGACTATACAATACTTTGATTATTCCTTCACTTGTTGAATGGCATTTTCCATTCAACATAGTTTTGGCTATTATAATTAAAACTGCTATGAAGATTTATGGTAAGATTTTTGAGTGGACATACTTTTTATTCTTGAAGGATAAGTGCCTGAGTGCAATTCCTGGGACATACAGTACTTAGGTATTTAGTGTTATAAGAAAATACTAAACTCTTTTCACATTGGCTGTACCACCATTTTAAACTCACTACAGCAATATATACATGATCCAATTCCTCCACATCCTGGCCAGCATTGGTGTCATTATTTAACAATTCCTGTAGTTATGTAATGATGTCACATGATTTTTCAATTTGCATTTCTCCATTAGCTAATGTTATTAAAGATCATTTCATGTGCTTATTTGACATTTGTATATTTTCTTCATATAAATTTATGTCCTTGTGCTCATTTTATAACTGAGATGCTTATTGTTTTATAGTTGATTTCCGATTATTTTAAAATACTTTCTAGATACTAGTCATTTGTTGTATATGTGATTTGCATATAGTTTCTCCCAGTCTATTGCTTGAATTTTCATTTTCTTTACCTGGACTTTTCCCAAGGAAAAGTTGTTAATTTTGTTGAAGTCTGATATATCAGATTTCCTTGTCTAGATCATGGCTGTTGTCAGTTTTAAAAACTTTGTCTATGCTTGGATGCTAAAAATTTCCCAAGTTTTAAATAAAATGTTTGTCTATTTAGTTTTTCACATTTTACCTATATGTTCACTATTCACCTTGATTTAATTTTGACATAAGGTGTGATGTTTAGGTAGAAGTTTATATTTTTGCCTTTGTATATTCAACTGTTGCAATGTCATTTGTTGAAATGGCTCTCCTTCCTCTTTTAAATTGCTTTTACACCTTTGTAAAAAAATATTTGGGTTTATTTGAATCTATATCTGGGTTCGGTATTCCATTGCATTCCTCTATGTACCGGTCCCTCTACTAATAGTGCACTATCATGATTATTTATGCTGGCTGTAGAATAAGGCTTTATATCAGCCAGAGTAATCTCTCTCACTTAACATTTCTTTCAAAATTGTTTTAACTATTTGGGGCCGTGTCTTTCCATATAACTTTAGAGTAAGACTGTCAATATTTATAAAATAATACCCTACAGGTAATTTGAAAAGAGTGCATTAAACCTATAAGACCTTGGGTACAAAAGGTCTCTGTAGGCTCAGTATTTGTGGTGGTAGCATTTTTTTTTGCTTGTATACCACTGCCACCACCACTATCACCACCACCATATGTCTCTTGGTGGGGATGGTTTTCAAGATGAGCAAAAAAGCTGGCTTCAATGGTTAAATTCTTACTGTCATGGGATCTTCTTTGTAAGCACTCTTTGTAATCACTTTGTAAGCCATATGCCCAAGATTGTGGGAGGGGAGATTCAGTCCACACAGTACAGTGTACTTTTTCTGTATTTTTACTGCTAGCATCAGCTTCCAAATCTGTCTCCTTGCTGATTTTTCAGGTTCACTTGGTGTTGCCTATGTGGCTCTCTTTTGATCCTGTGACAGGATTAATCTACCAAGGACAAATTCCCTTATTAGACCAATTATTGGGAAATACTAATCTTTGGTCACTTTCTTCTTATGGGTAGAAGATAATAAGATATGCTGCCACTATGTTGTTCCTGGCCCCTCTAATCTTCACCTTTCTCTTATTATCTTGTAGAATTTTTCTTTGGTTATTTCTTGCATTATTTTCAAGGGTTATAGTTGAACATAGTAGAAAGGAACCTAGGGAGACCGGTCTATTTAATCTGATATAGAAAATGTGTGGCTGCTTTTAATTTTATCTCTGTCTCTGTTTTTAAGCAATTTAATGATGATGTGTTTTTTTTTTTTTTTTTATGTTTCTTGTGTTGTGGTTTATTGAACTTCTTAGGTCTTTAGGTTTGTAGTTACTGTCAAACTTGGAATGCATTCAACTTTTGTAGCTTCACATATTTTTTTTCTGCAATCCCTCCCCAACTCCATTTATAAGGACTATAATCACCACTTGCAGTATTAGGCTAGTGCAGGATATAGCACAGCTCACTGATGCTATTTTTAATTTTAAAAATCCTTTTTTCTCATTATGCATATTTTTGGAATTTTTGTTTTACTGTATCTTCAAGTTTAATAGTCCTTTATTCTGCAATGTTTAATTGGTCATTACTCTGTCTCATGTGTTTTCATCTCAAGCACTGTAGTTCCTCTAGAAGTTGCATTTGATTCTAAAAAAACTTTTGTCTATACGTTTCTGTACAAGGTAATGATAGCAAATCTGTTTAATGGAAGTAATTCCAAAGAAATATAGAATGATTTACTCAGAATTGTGATCCCTTACATATTGAGTTCAATTTTGTAGTCATCAAGTTTGAAGTGCTAAAACCATAAGACTTTATTTGCAGAGTTGCACTAGCTAATTAAGCAATGAAACTATCAAATGTAAGCAGTATTTAATATATAAAACAAGATATAATTTCCAAACCCAAAATATCACCTCAACATATTTGCTTAGAAAAGCTGAGGCAATCTGTAGCAAACCGAAAGCTATAATTAAAAAGCTTTTCCCTAGCTTTTTAAATTTTAATTTTTAAAAATTATCTTTTCCCTAGCTTAGAATACTTATGAAATGGAAAGACAATAACCAAATACAAAATTTAAACTCCACATTGTATTTATTCTATCAATAAATCATTTTCACGCTGCTGATAAAGACATACCCGAAACTGGGTAACTTACAAGAGAAAGAGTTTTTATTGACTCACAATTCCACATGGCTAGGGGTGCCTCACAATCATGGTGGAAGGACAAGGAACATTTTCCAGGGCAGCAGGCAAGAGAGAGCTTGTGCAGGGGAATTTCCCTTCAAAAAAACCATCAGATCTCATGAGGCTTATTCACTATCACAAGAACAGCATGGGAAAGACCATCCCCATGATGCAATTATATTCCACCAGGTCCCTCCCATGACACATGGGAATTTTGGGAGCCACAATTCAAGATGTGACTTGGATGGAGACAGAACCAAACCATATCAGTAGGCAAAACAAAACAAAACAAAAAACAGTTTGGTCACATGTCTTTAATAATGTTAATTTGGCTGCCATAACTACTATTTTATTTGATATTGATCATTTTGTCTGAAAATGTTAATATTTTTATAAAAGAGAGAAGTAAAATGTATTTTCAAAGGGCCAAAAGAGAAAAGATTCTTCAGAGAATAAGGTTTCGATAATTCATAATAACAAGTTCCATAATTTAACAATTATAAATAAAGTTATGGGTGATTTTTATTCTATATATAATTATTACTAATTGCTTTAAATTTGGGGTATAATGTTTCTCTTTTTTTCCATCAAAAGATTGTCTATGCATAATAATGTCATGAATCTGGAATACTTTCTATTTAAAATGTTAATTTTAATTATAAATGTACAGGATGCATCATGAAAACTGTATACTAAAGGAGAATTTATGATTCATTTTGAGAAATCTAAATATAGAATTATTTGCCTCATTTTAGATAGCACAAAAATTATTAACCTAAGCATTGCCAAGTTATGCTTAAAATTGCTTTTTTCTCATCAATTCATGTTAATTCACTTATTTTATTTCTGTGATATATGTTCCTCTACTATAAATATAATAAAAGAAAACATAACTGTCTAGATAAATATCACCTGTTGAGAATTTCATAAGCACCAGTCTAATCTACATAAATCTATTTTAGAAGCAAAATACAAACTTTTTACATATTTAGGCATTAAATACAGCAAATCACTATTTCACTCATAACTTTCATTTATTTATAAGTGCAAAACAATTTACAGACATAAAAATTGATTCTATATAATAACTAACTATACACACCTTCAAAACAAATCTACCCTTTTTAGCAATTTTTTCTCCTGTGTTATATTTATTCTGAGTAGACTTATTGAATATTGTTTCATGTCCGTGGATTCTCATGTTAATAATCTGAGTTTGCATGTGATCTCTTTAATATTTTTATTTTTGTAAGTCATTTTATTGTATTCTGCAGAATATTTTTAAACATATTAGAAATTGAAAAATAAAATGTATCCTTTACCACAGACAGTTTGAAAACTGTCCTAGTGACTTCTTTAAAGTTACATTTACTAGCAATCATTATACTTTTTGCACTGGCAGTTTGTTAAACATGCATCTTGACAATCGGCTCAGTTGTACATTTTTATTGAAAATAAAATTGGAACTATTCAAAAGAATTCTGGTTAATTTTGTTATTTTTCACTTGTCATGCATAATTAATCTCAAAACAGTTTTCAGAGAAATGGTACAAGAATGTTGAACATTGAGGTACAGCTCCAACCATGAGGAACATTTTAAACCTTGAGCAACTGGACTGCTTTGTGCTTAAATAATGTCTGCCTTATGCTGTAGTGAAAAGAATGTAAGGCTGACAGCACCACTACACATTTTTTTAAAAAATTTTACTGCAACCTCCACCTCCCAGGATCAAGTGATTCTTCTGCCTCAGCCTCCTAAGTAGCTGGGATTACAGACATGTGCCACTATGCCCAGCTAATTGTTGTATTTTTAGTAGAGACAGGGTTTCACTATGTTGGTCCGACCTCAGATGATCCGCCCGCTTCGGACTTTGGAAGTGCTGGGTTACAGGTGAGAGTCACCACGCCAGGCCAATCACTACATATGTTTTTAGAAAAGATTCTCTTACCAAAGGAGAAACTTTGGACTCTGTTTTTAAAATCTTCTAAACTGTTACTTAGGATAACTCTGAAGGGTGTTATTATCAAAAATAATTAGTAAATAAATTGTGCTAATTCCTTTTACGTTGTTATAGCAGAATACCTGAAGCTGGGTAATTCGTAAGGACAATAGTTTTATTTAACTCAGTACAAAAACCATTCCACCGGCATCTGTTCAGTATCTAGTGAGAGAGAGCCACATCTTAGGGTCAAAATGTAGTAAGAAGTTCAAATGGAAAGCAGACACAGACCCCCATGCAAAGAGAAGCTCCTGGCTTTGTAATAACCCACTCTCAAGAGGGAACAAATTCACATCCACAAAAACTAATCCAGTCTTACCAGAGTGAGAACTTGCTTACTACAATAGGAATGGTACCAAGCCATTTATTAGTACTCCACTCCGTGAACCAAACACCTCCCACCAGGCTCCATCACCCAAGATCACCAAATTGGGATCGAATTTCAACATGAGTTTTGGTGGATACAAACAAACCATATCCAAACCATAACAGGAATCATACTTATGCAATGGCCAACCATAGCATAATCAGTGGTAACTTCCTAGATACCTTATGAATTTGAAATCATGCAACAGTGATTATGCAAGCTAATAAGAAAATGCTGGGTATAGATTTTTTTTTTTTTAAGCATGAGATTTGGGGCTGTGTTACACGTTAAAATGTAAAGCATAGCATAGTTAGATTTTGCAAATACTGGGTGCACATTCTATTAGGGGAAACAGATCAAGAAAATCAGCTGAGGCACATTATAGCAAATACATTTTTTCCAAGTTTTGATAAGCAAAAATTAAAAATGTAAAATGTTCGTGTCATCAGAACCATGTGTATTCCTATAGTTCAGTAGACCCTACCCCAGTTCTTCAATACATATAGCTCAAGCCAAAATACTCACACTAGTGCTCAAAAACAAGTGTAAGTTGATACAATTCAAGTTATATGATGTGAAAATATTGAGGAGTGTTATGGCTTGGCTCTGTGTCCCCACCCAAATCTCAATTTGTAGCTTCCATAATTCCCACATGTTGTGGGAGGGACCCAGTAAGAGATGATTGAATCACGGGAGAGGGTATTTTCCATGCTGTTCTCTTGATAATGAGTAAGTCTCACAAGATCTGATGGCTTTATAAACGGGAGTTTGCCTACACAAGCTCTCTTTGCCTGCTGCCATCTGCCTAATATGTGACTTGCTCCTCCATACTTTCTGCTATTACTGTGAGGCCTCACCAGCCATGTGGAACTGTAAGTCCAATACATCTCTTTCTTTTGTAAATTGCCCAGTCTTGGGTATGACTTTATCAGCAGTATGAAAACAAACTAATGTAAGGAGATTATCTAAAAATAATCAGTAATTTATGTTAAAATTTTCAAAGTTTATTTCTTAGTAAATAACAACACTTAAGATTAACCCCTATAAAGCTTTACATGCTAAAAATAATAACACTTGTAAGGCACTCTTCCCAAAACAGTGACTAAGAGCTCCATGTATTCTATATTGCTCACAAATATTACAGTAAATAACAATAAAAATATGTTAAGCTCTTAATATATGTCAAAATTTTCATAGAAATCTTATGAATTATATACTACTATTACCCACTTTTGTATATGAAAAACCCTAAGCTAGGTTCATTAGTATCATGCCTAAGGTCACACAGTAAGTGGAAGAGCTAGAATCCAAACAGAGGGATTTTGGCTCATATTTCTATTCATAAGTTTAGAGAAATAAAACCATTGAACAGTAATTACCCAATGCAGGCAATTTCTGAGGCAAATAGGATAATTGATGAATAAATCAGTCTATTAGATTTTTTTAAATGCTGCATTTTGACATAACTGGTTTGTTATATATTATTGTTAATTTTAAAAAGAGAAATACATGTATTGTGTGCCACATTAAAGTGATTTTTCTTGTTAAAGTGAGTATGCATGTTCTTGTTAATATGAGCATAAATGTTCTGCTTTGTTAATGCCAATGATGTTTTTCATCCTTTTTTTTTTTTTTTTTTTTTTTTTTCTTGCTCTGTTGCTCAGGCTGGAGTGCAGTGGTGCAATCTTGGCTCACTGCAACCTCCATCTCCCAGGTTCAAGCAATTATTCTGCCTTATCCTTCCAAGTAGCTGGGACTACCAGCACACTCCCCTACGCCCAGCTAATATTTGTATTTTTAGTAGTTTCACCATATTGGCCAGGCTTGTCTCAAACTCCTGACCTCATAATCTGTCTGCCTTGACCTCCAAAAATGCTAGGATTACCGGCATAAGCCACCACGCCCAGCTGAATTATATATACATATATATACACACACATATATATACATATATACGTGTATGTATATATACACGTATATATACATATATACACGTACACACATATATACACATATACGTGTATATATACATACATGTATATATACGTACATATGTATATGCACATATATATGTGTTTATATATATGTGTATATATGTATGCACGTATATATACGTATATAAGTATATTATATGTGTATATATATGCACGTATATATATACATGTATATACACATGTATATACGTATATATATACACATATATACGTATATATACATATATATGTGTGTATATATATGTATAAGTGTATATACATACATGTGTATATATGTGTATATATATATATGAAAAAATACATTTTTTCAAGGAAACTGATTACAGTGACAGGTAGTATCATTGTTTGCTCTGAGACAATAGGCTATCTCACAGTCAACTTCTTAGCATAACACAATGTCTACTTCTTTTTAGTTATGCATTTCATCTTTGGCCTTTTGAAACTACTTTTATGCCTGTACAAATGATAATAAGAAAAACAATATGATCCCACCTAAAGCTACTCTAAACCTTTCCATGACCTAATAATGCCCTTATTTTGCGTTGAAACTTCATGATATGTAAACATTATAATTAAAGACTCTGACAATTCACTGCTTATGTATCCCATTTTGATTTTGTTTAATTTTGTTTTTCACATATTAATTTTACAATCCAATGTAAACCAATTTTTTTTGTTGAGTATCAGTAACTGACAATGTTATCAAATCACACTGAATCACAGAAGTGTTGTAGCCAAGCTGAAAACAGTTGTAATTATTTGAAATAATCTATGTGTTCACTGGTGTATTAAAACATTTGTAAGGAAATAAATGCTGTGAGTTTGTGATTATTACTAAGGCAAGGGGTGGTGTATAAACTAATAAAACTCTGCACTGAAGAAAAAAGTTAGCTAGAAATATATAGGTAAACTTGAATATAAAATGATATTGTAACTTTATTAATTCCATTTTGTTAGAAATTGTTCCCCAAAGAAAGGTCATTTGAAGTTTACAAGTATTTCATTTTGGTTTAATGAAATCCATAAAAATAAATTAACATAATTGGTCTTGTATACATAGAAATATAATACTATACAATTAATTGTTTTTGATGAGAATTTTTTGCAAGAGTACATTTTTTGACACGTTTTGGTAAGAAAAACTTCAAGGAGTAATATCGTGAAAACCTTTTATTTTCACAAAGTCTATGACATATAATTTCGCAAACATGACTTGCTATTCTTGCTGAACTTCTGACTAATTTTCTAATCATACCTCTTTGCATTTTAGTACAGAGCACATGGCAAAAAATTATATAAATAAGAGACCCTATATCAAAAATAGTATTATTTTAAAAACAAATAATGGTTTATTTAAACAAAATAGGTCATTTCCATATCTGCACTGTTACAACCTTTAACAGAACTTCATCTTTCCTTCGGTTGTGGTCTTATAACTATAAAAAAATTAAAGTGTCTTACTTAAAAATATTTTACAAACCTCTTTCATTTGCTGTAAGTCAGGTTGTGAAACATATGTATTATTTAAACTAAAAGCAGCAGATTTTTAGTACACTAGCAGCATTGAGCAGAATAATTGTTTTCTTTGCTTATTCAAGTTACATTTTGCTGTACTCTATAAAAATCATAAATAATTACAGCCTTTGCAATTTAGAATTCATTTCAAAAAGGACAACTGTTTCAAAATTATTCATTCATCAGGGTTTAATAGTAAGAAATATAGGAAATTATTAATTCTTAACGTTAAATGGCATTATCGTGATTGAAAATTTAAGCACAATTTTCATTGAAGTACTAACCGAAGAAAATTCACACTTAAAATTAGATGTTTACTACCCAATTAAAAAATGCCAGAAGAAGGTAATTGATGAAAGCAATGTGATAATAAAGTATGTCTGGTATTTTTGTGGAAAATCCTCTATCTTTTACAAATTGAAAAGGAAAGTGTCCATATTGGATCTATTAATGGCAAGCTCTTCAACTCCTTGTTGATTATATCATTATAACTTTTGCATAAATTTGTATAAACCCAAACAATGAACAGAGGAGAGTTTAATATCAACCCAACTATCTCATAATTATGTTTAAAAATATATGTTTATTTGTGGTCTGGACAATACTATACAGAGTACTTAGTATGATTATAAGCCCTGAAAATAACACAAAAACAAGCAAATGAGAAATCTGAAAGGTAGTAAAGCAGGTCACCCTAGAACTGGAGAAAAATTAGAGTCAGAACGTTTTTATATGTCCTTGCAAACCCGAAGAAGGAAACCCTGACATGGCACCACCTGACTCCCAAGTTAGCAACAAAAGGCAGCGATATAGGCTGATTCTTCCCCTGATTCCACCAGGAGACCCTCTGCAGCACCCGGTGAACCAGAGGACTGATAGACCCTGCTAAACATTAACACCAAGGAAGCTCTCAGGTAGAAATGCCCAGCTAGCCTGGTGGAAAGAGCAAGAATGACCCTGCTAGTGAAAGCAGTTGGCCTAGGATACCTTTGTCTCCGTGAAATTAAGACTCTGCTCAAAGGCCAAGAAATATCCAGTTGCATAAAGACACCCGTAAAAGCCAAACAAACAATACTCCCAGCACAAAAACATCCTGTCAAAAGAACTCTCCATCCCCCAAAAGAAGGAAAATCTTACTACCAGCAATGCGTAATCAGAAAAGCCTCTTGTTTTCCACCAGCCTTAAAATTCCCTCCTCTAGAGAGAGACATCCCAAATTGGGATAAACCCCTTCTACCACCTCAGACAGTATCAGCAGAGAAAAGAGGTTATTAAGCAAGATGTAAACCAAGTAACCAATAGTACCGCAAAGACTCTGGAGATTAGATCGTCTTTATATCCATATCCCACAAAAGTAGGGCAAGACCTTCAGCTAATTCTAAACAGTTTCCTTTCTTCATTCAAGTTGCTATAGAAAAATACCATAAACTGGCTACTTTATTAACAACAGAAATGTGTTTCTCACAATTCAGGAGGTTAGGAAGGCCAAGATCAAGGCACTGGAAGCTTTGGTGTCTGGAGAAGGTCAACTTTCTGACTTATATTTTGTACTTTCTTATGGTCCTCTCAAAATGGAACGTGACAGGTCTCTCTTAATAGTCTTTTATAAAAGCTCCATCCTCATGACCTAATCACCTCCCGAAGTCCCCACCTCCCAATACCATCACTTCGGGGGTTAGGATTTCAAATTTTAGGGAGACACAAACATTCAGACCATAGCAGTAGTGTAATGACTTACTAAAATAGGTGAATTATATAGAACATAGAGACTCCTAACATGTCAATGCCCAGGATATAAATTTAAAAACACCTTTAATAACAACAAGTGAATCTCTACTTGAATGAAAAAAGAAAATCAACTGCTCAACACCAAAGTGAATAGGGTGTTTGAATTCTCTGACAAGTAATTATATCAATCATAATAGAAATGCTTCAACAAGCAATTACAAATTATCATTAAACATATGAAAGAAGAGAAATCTTGACAAAGTAATTAATACTATAAAAAATAACCAAATAAAAATCACAGAACAGAAAAAAAAACAAGGAGAAGAAAAAACTTGCTAGATAAGCTCAATAGAAAATTTAAAATGTTAGAGGAAAAGAATCACTGAACTTGGGAACAGGTGAATAGAATTTCTCTAATTTAAACAAGAGACAAAATAGACTGAACAATAACAACAAAGTTTCTTAAGGACCTGTGGGACAATAACAAAAGATCCAGCATTTATATCATCAGAATTCCAGAGGGACAGAAAATAGATATGTGAAAAGAGTTTTTCAGTAAATAATGCTGAAAACTTCCAAATTTGTTAAATGGTATAAAGGCAAGGTTTTGGAAAGCCGAGTGAATACCATATAAGTTAAACCTAAAGATTTATCCTAAAATTATAAAAAATAAAGACAAAGAGAAGGTCTTGAAAGCAGTCAGATAAAGATGCATCACTTACAGAGGAGCGGCTATCTGAATTACCAGAAATTTCTTATTAATATCTATATAGAAAACCCCAGATATTTGTTAAGAAATAAACCAAAAAGAAAACAAGAAAGAGAAAACCATACTCCTGCAACTAAAAAGTGAGTCATGTAGCCTTCGGGATACAATATATGAGATCAACACAAAAATATAAACGTATTTCCATATTTTAGCTATTAAGAAGTACAATAATATTCCCAACTGCTTGAGAATAATGACATTATCAGTACAAACTAAATACAATATGTAAAGTATCTGTAGGCTGAAAGTTATACAGTACTGATCAAAGAAATAAAAAACCCTAAACTAATGTAGAGACATATCGTGTTCAAGAATTGGAAGACTCAACAGAGTAAACATGTCACTTTTTTTCAGACTGGTCTTTTTCAGATTTTAATAGAATTTCTATCAAAAGGCAAGCAAGAATTTTATAGACATAGAAAACCTTATATAATTTTTATGGCAATGCATATACTCTAGAATAGCCAAAACAATCTTGACAAATAAAAAGAAATATGGGAAGAATTATACTAAAATGATATTAAAGCCTACTATATAACTAGATTAATCAAGATAGTGAGATATTAGTGGAAGGATAAACTTAATCTAAGAAACAGCATGAAGAACTCTAAAATAGGCCCACATACATATGATCAACAAATTTTGACAGAGGTACAAAAATAATGCAATAGAAGAAGGAGAATCTATTCAAGTAGATAAATATGTATCTGAACAAAGACTAACACCTGGGGTAAACTTGATCATTTTTTAAGGATAAAATGATTATCCTGTATAAAACCCCTAGTTTTAGTGGGTCAGGGAGATGGATTTGAGACTGAGCTCCCATCTCCTTGGCAATACTCATTGTCTCAGTGATTGGTTTTCTCTGCAATGAGTAGCAGGACCTAGACTGAACCCCTGGTGTTTCCATAACAATTAGAATATTACTATTGAACAATGTATTCAAGCTGACATTTGTTGAACATTCCACCTAACAACAACAGAATACATATAGTAATCAATTGTTGGTGGAAGAATCATCAAGCTAGAAAATATTCTGGGTTATAAAACAAATCTCAATAAATTTAAAATGATTCAATTCTTATAAATCTTTTATGTGACCCTAACTAAATTCACTAGAAACAAATAACAAAGGTGTCTTTAGAAAAACCACAAATATTTGGAAATAAAACAATGAACTTTAAGTATCCATGAGTAAAAGGAAAACCTAAAGTTCTTTGAACTGAATAGAAATATTACATATCAGAATTTTTGAAATGGCATTGAAACATTAGGGGGATAGTATAGTGCTAGATGCCTACAAAAAAATTTTAAAAAGTGTCATATCAATAATGTCGGCTTCTGCCTCTTCAAAAAGGAGAAAGAAGTAGAAAGCAAACGAAACAGAAAATAACAGAAAGTGTGTAATAAGCCAAGCAGAATACAACAAAATATAAAACAAAAATGTGTGTAAAACCTGGCTCCTTGGAAAAAAAAAAAATCAATTGATACAATTTCAACCAGACTAACTATGTATATGGAACAGCATGAGTGGCCAAATCAACTAAGAGCTAGGAGGTGTCATTACTAAAAATTCTACATAAACTAAAAGAATAATAAGATAAAATTACAAACAACTATATCTCTAAAAGTTAGACAACTTAGGTTAAATAGATTAATACTGTACCTTGAAATATACAACCTATTAAAATTTACTTAACATGATATAAATAACCTGAATGGTCACATATTAAATTTGTTTAAAAACTTCCCACAAAGGTATCTCTTGGCCCAGATTGCTTCAGCAGTAAATTCTACCAAAATTTTAAAGAAGAAATAATAGTAGTTATACCATAAAAAGACTGAGAAAATTGAAAATCAATTAATGATACCCAACTCCTTCTAAGAAGCAGGTTTTACCCTCATGGTAAAACCAGAACATTTATTACAATGAAAGAATATTGCACAAGTCATAAACATAGCTGTAAAATTTACTTAAAAATTAGCATTTTGAGTTTAATAGTACAGACAAAAAATAAAATATTTTGATCAATAATTTCTAGGAATATAGGGATAGTTATGATATGAAAATTAATGAAATTTACCATATTAATATTTTTAATTATATTATCATCTCAATATATACAGAAAAAGCATTCAACAGAATCATACATCTATTAAATATAAAAATTCTTCACAAAATAGATGTGAATTATTAATTTATTTTTTAAAAAGCCAAAAATTTAAATGAATTATGTATGCTTACTCTAAAATACAAATTAATTTTAAAATATTATGTCAGCTAATGCTATTCTTTAATAAAATTAATAGTCTATTTTTAGACTAAAATATTGAATTATTATGAAATCACTTCATTTGAGCCCAAAGAGTAATGTGAAGTAAAATGAAAAATCTTCCTTACTTCTGTTTTCCAAGTTTAACTAACACCTAGAAGGAAACAGTCATGGCAGATGGCAATGCAGGGCCCTGGTGAGGTTTGGTTGCCACTGAGACCGACTGCAAATTCAAAGTCAGAGACACTTTGAATTTGATCCTCACATATTAACTGTCTTTCTCTTTCCCTGGATCAAAAGTAAAACAAAATATTTTAATAATAATTCAAAAATCAAGGTAAATGAATGTTAAATATAATGTTTCTAGTACTTACAGACTTAGTTATTTCTTACCTGTTGCTGCTGAAATTTGAGAAGAAAATCATTCTTGTTAGTCCAGACTATTTAAAAGTGATGTTTTATTTTCCAAAATAAAGAAATGATCCACCTTCTCATGATTGCATTCAACATGGCTTATTCTCCACATTAAGAGCTTTTCATTGCAAAATAAGGTGTCTAATGGTGAAAACAGATCAATTGAATTGTAGTGAAATTATGCTCTCAGACATATTTTCACAGCTTCTGATTATTTTAAGAAGCTTCTATGTGCTGCTTGTAGGACCCAAAAGTTTAGCTTATTTTCAATCAGTTTTTTAGTTGTCATAGAAGCGAATGCTACAGAAGCAAAGTCAAAATAATCAGTTAAACAACTCTCGCTTGTTGTATCTAAGCTGTTCTATTTAATTATGGAAAACATAAGCTGTTTAAAAAATACTCACAAAGAAATCTTTGCTAGCCTTTCGAATATAGACTTTTGCTTATATTACTAGAGTCTAAAATGTGTTTTTGTTGCATATAGATAATGCATATTCCAAACGAATACCACTTTTTAAAGTTAGTTATTAACATTGCACTTTAACTAATGAATACAAAGCTTTTGAGGTCAAATTCTTTTAGAACTTATTTATTTATAAAAACAGGCTTTAGTCTATTTTAGATTATTACCCTCAAATGTTAGGCTATTTCCCTCAAATGGTTCTGTTAGAATTTTAGAAACTAAATTAATGATTACTGTTCACCTATACTCTTTCTAAAAAAAAAGGGATTTGCCGATAATATCTGAAATATCTCTTTTTATTTAAATTAAACGTTCTTTAAATAAGTTTTATTTTAAACATACAAGGGTGTAGCAAGTAAAAGTGAAGTAAAAACAGCTATTTCTAACATTAAAATCACATATAACTGTGGAGTAAAGGAGTCATATTTCAGGAGGACCAAAAGAATTAATTGATATAATCTGAAATTTTGGTATTAATTTTTAAAAAGCTCTTCCTTTTCATACTGAAAATTATATTATCAAGTAACTATAAAAATACTCCCAAAGAATATGAACCCCACTCATGATATTATGCTTTGTGCGAATGGTTTCTTGTGCAGCCTCTGGAAATAGAACTCCACATGTATTGGAACCACGAATTACAAATGTGGAAATATAGAAGTTCCCACAGTTTAACTGCAGTGAGCCTGACATCTGGCAGCTACGCTGCTGGGACTCTCCACTTGAGGGCAATTCGCTGCTCATTTTTGGATTATTGTAACATTTTCCCTGTGCAGCAACTTGCTGTGTCCATAATATAAATTGTCCTGAGGTAGCAAGGAAAAGCCAATAATGAACTGATGGCCAGGTGAAGCAGCTCACAAATAAAGCCATTTCTTCTTATTCTTTCCCTTTCCAAAAGGAACATATGTCATATGTAGCATATCACTTTTAGATGGCATGGGGTGTGGAAGAGTGCCAAGGTTTTCTCATTTACTATAGATTTTAATTTGGTTCTAGAATTTATCACCCTCCTAACTGATTCATTCTATATTTTTATAGCTTCGATCATCATAATTAGTTTTAATAATTACAGAAAGTTTTAAATGAATAAATCAACACTCAAAAATTCTAGTTGCAGAAGATGTTGCATGAGTTAGTTGCCCAAGATCCAATAACCTTGGAATATGCTGTCATTTTATCACTCTTTTGGAAATTCACAATCATTAGATGATTAGTAGCCTAATAACATCTATCAGAAAGTCTAAGGTTAAAATTACAGTTTATTTTTTAACCAGGATATCCTGGTTCTTTTGACATCTATAAGCAATACATGGAAGAAGTTGGGAAATGCTTAATGAATGATTTGGATAATTATGATTAAATAAATATATATATTTTAACATGATAGACTAAATTGCTGGTGAAATTTCATACAAATTTTAATAAGGATAATAAATAATATCAAATGACTTCAGGCCATCTGCTTTGCATGACATATCCAGGGGACATGCTGTAAGCCAGGCTGATATTTTTACTTCCTAGAATGTTCTCTACAGGTATTGTCATTACAGTTCATATTAAACCAGATGGAGTCATAAAGACAAATAATAGTACGTTTTAAAAATATTTTTAATACAATGCTTTAGTGTGGGCATAGATTCTTAAAAATGATTATCAAACACAGAATTAAGTGCTGTGTTATTCTCAAGATCCAGAAGCAAAAACCTTCACTTTCTCATCTAATAGGAAGATTGGAGTGCACACATGCAATTTTAAATTTTAAGAATGCCTTTTAGTGTTCCATCTGTCACAGTCTCCACATTTCATCATTGACAACATTTGTGATGCGATCCAAGAAATTGTTCCCAGCAGGTTCTATCGTATCGAATAATGGTCTCTTTTATATGAGCAGGTTGTTAAATCAGCAGCATTCTCAATTTCAGACTGGAAATGAAAATCAACACCAAATCTAGCAAATAAGTGAAACTAATGTATGCTTTTAGAGAATTGCATATGTGTGGATTTAGAAATGTAGTTAATACAATGTAGACCATATGAAAGCATAATGAAGTAAAATAAAATAAAATAAATATAAAATAAAAGAGAGGGATTCTTCAGGTTCTCTGTAAAATATGATTCAATTATAGAAAAAAAAGAAATGTGACCCTTCTCCTATGCATTTTACTTAATTTGATAATTAAGCCAATATGTGGTTTTTGTTGGTTCAGACCCACTTGAATTTCTAAGGAAAATGTCTATTGTAAACAAGGGGAATACAAGAAGTGTGGTAGTTTCTGCTTTGTTTTGGTTATCTTTTGTTTGTTAACCAACAACCCATAAACGTGGTGGTTTAAAATAATGATGATTTCATTATATCTAGTATTGCTGTGGGTGAGTAATTCAGACAAATCTTGCCAGGTCTGTGTTCCCTGTATATGGTAGCTACGGATCACCTAGTAGATTTCAGCTGTCAGTTGGGTAAAGAGTATAAGAGCATCACTCATGTTTGATGCATGGTGGGAATTTTGGAAGGCTAGGCTCAGCTAAGCTCCTTTCCATCTCCTTGCAGTATCATTGCCTCTCCAAATGACCCTTCCAGAAGGATAGTCTGAATTATATGCTGGCTCCGAACTCAAAGTAAAAAGGAAGAGGTTTGTAGTTATCTAAAGGGTGAGGTCTGGAACGTATTTATTGAAAATAGTAATAAAGGGAGGGAAAAGAGACATTAATTTATGATGAAGGAAGTATCAAAGAATTTGTGGAAATTTTTAATCCAGCACAGTCCACTATCTAGTCACACGACATTTACATCTTTTCCACATATAAATTATTCTCTCTCCCTTTACCATGGACGGAATTGTGTCTCTCCCCAATTCATAGGTTGAAGCCTCAACCTCCAATGTGCTTATATTTGGAAAAGAGGTCCTTGGGAAATAGATGTCGTCATGAGGGTGAGGTTTTCATGATGGAATAATAATTATTCTTATTAGAAGAAGGAACACCAGAGCTTGCTATCTCCACCATATGAGAGCACAGTGAGAAGGCTGCCATATGCAATCCAGGAGGAGGGCACTCACCAGAAACAAACCATTCTGACAGCCTAAGCTGATGCTTTTAGCGAGACTATAAGATATACATTTTCGTTGTCTCACCCACCCTATTTTATACTGTTATGGCAAACCAAGCTGACTAAGACACTCTCCAAAGATTCCTGAAGTCTCACATTTTTAGGAGGTTGACTCAAATTCCTGATTCTCACCTTCTAAATCACGTCTAAGTCTAGATGAATCTTCTTGACTGGGATTCAACAAGTACAACATCTCTTCTTTAGAAAACTTATGATGTCAAGAGACAAGGTATTTGCCCCTGACATACACAGCACACAATGAACATACATAGAGAGGCACTGCTGTGGAGAAAATGGGGATATGGGAGGAAAAGAGCAATAATTGATCCATATCAACTCAAATTCACCAGAGAACACAATGCTGGTTCCTTGATTAGGGGCTTTTTCTGCTTTGTGTGTGTAGTTCTTCTTTGCTGTAGGTTCACAATTGGCTACAATCCTTGAATTATCTTTTCTTTTCCACAAAGATGGTCTGTGTTTGAAGATAGTCTGATTACTTTCTCAGCCTATTTCCTGTATATTAAAATATTAAAGGTTCAGGAATTGAGAGTGATTTTCATTAATGAGTCTTTCAAACCAAACAGATAATGTTTCTGCAAATATAAATATGTGTGTGAAAATTTAAATATATATATATTTATTTAAAATATGAGTTCCCTATACATGGTTCTAAGGGTTACTATCACATTAGACAAAAGCTACACACACATACCTCTTTAAGACAGCCTAGCTATGCTTTGATTGAGTCACATACTGTGGAACAATGACCGTAAGAATCTTTACAATTCTAATGGGAATTTCCTTAATATTTATCTGAGATATCAACCAGGTATCTTGAAACTGAATCCTTGAAATATTTATCTAGCTGATGTACTATATAGCATATGTCCTAGATTTTATGTTTGCCTTGAGTGTATTTCTTACTTTACAAGTTTTTGCCATCTAGAGGGACTGGGTCTTAAAAAGAGTTTTATTTTAATCTTGCAAACTCTGGCTCTTTTATATTTCCTGTAGGTTCTGCTAAAAACTGACAATTCTTTGCTTAGCAAATATCTTGTCTCTCATATTTTAACATAGGAAGTTAGAATAAGCGTTTAAACTTTGTGTATTCTGCTTGGGAAATTTTCCAGCAAAATTCATGAGTTTTTGTCAAGAGCAAGCAAGGAAGAGTGTACCCACTAGAACCTAGCCATGTCAGAACCCCCATCTAAGACTTCCAGCCTCCAAAACTGGAGGAGAGAAAATAAATTTTGTTGTTTTAAGCTACCCCCTTTATGGAATTTTGTTATGGCAGCCTGAAGAGACTATGACAGATTTTAGTACCAAGAAGTGGGTTACTTTTGTAACAAATACTTAAAATATGGTAGCAGTTTTGGAATTGAATGATGGGTAAGGCTGAAAGAATTTTTGAAGTGCATTCTAGAAATATGAACTTTAAAGTATATTCTTGCGAGGGTTCAGAAAGAAACGACAAAGGCTGGAGAGACAGCTCCTTAAAGAATATGTAAATAAGCCAGGCTTGGTGTCTCATGCCTGTAACCCCAGCACTTTGGGTGGCTGAGGTGAGTGGATCACCTAACGTTAGGAGTTGGAAACCACCCTAGTCAACATGGTGAAACCCTATCTCTACTAAAACTTCAAAAAATTAGCCGAATTTGGTGGCGGATGCCTGTAATCCCAGCTACTTGAGAGGCTGGGGCAGGGAAATCGCTTGAACCCAGGTGGCAGAGGTTGCAGTGAGCCGAGGTCATGCCATTGCACTCCATCCTGGGCAACAAGATGGAGACTCAGTATCAAAAAATATCTGTATATATATATGTAAATAATCATGAATTGAATGTTAGTGAAATATGGACACTAAGGGACATTCTCATCAGGTTTCAGACAGAAATGAGAAAACACGTTACTGAAAACAAGTAAAGGCAATATTTGTCATAAAGAGGAAAAGGACTTGACTGACATGTTCTTTAATGTTTTGTGGAAGGTAGAAATTGTTAGAGATGAAATTGGTTATGTAGCTGAGGAGATTTCTAAACAAATTATTGAGGGAGTGGCTTTGTTCCTCCTGACAGGTTACAGTAAAATGCAAGAAGAGGGAGATCAATTGGACAATTAATTATTAAACAAAAAGAAACAAGAACTTGGAGACATGAAAAATTCTCAGCATACTTACATTGCAGAAAATGAGAAAGGTTGTTCTAAAGGGAACACTAAGGACGTGGCTGAGCAACCATTTTATAAAGAGATCATGAGAGTGACTCAGGAACATAAACAGCATGTCAGTGAAAGCCAGGAATAGACATGGGATTATATCAGCACATATACTGCCAGTTTGAAGTAAGGGGAGACAGAGAAAGTGAGCTGGAATGAAGGAAGACTGGCAGACTTCTTGGCTTCTACAAGACAGGACCATAGAGTGACTTGGCTACAAACGTGCTATTTTTGATAAGTGAACTGTGACCCCAAAGGTGATTCAGAGATCATCAGAGCTGTCTCTTTGATTTCAATGAGTGGGGCTACCACCTCAGTATCAACAGGCCAGATGGCATTCATCTAAAGCCTTGGGGCAGAATTCCCCTGAAGAACTGTGAAGGGTAGGATCACCCAGCAGAGCCTCAGGGTCTCAGCCTTCACCCTGCAGAGCTATTGGGCCAAGATCACCATACCAGTTGGTCCAGAAGGTGGGACTGCTGCCTCAGTGGGACTGGAAAGTGAGACACTGAGACAAAGATGGTTATCCTCCTTGAACCTTCAGATATAATAAAATTAGCCTTGCAAATTTTGAACTTGATAGAGACCAATAATCTCTTATTGCTTTTCTATTTATCCCTTTTGAAATAGGTATATCTATCCTATGCCTGTCCGATCTCTGTATTTTGGAAATCTGTAACTTGTCTTGTTTCACAGATTCATATCTGGAGAGGAATTGAATTGTGCCTTAGGATGAATCATACCCTGAATGTCACCCATATCTGATTTAGATAATACGAATTTAGATGAGACTTCAGACTTGGACTTTAGAGTGGGTGCTGGAATGGGTTAAGACTGTGAGGCTGTTGAGACAGAATGAATGTATTTTGCATGTGAGAAAAACATACATTTTCAGAGGTTAAAACAAAATGCTATCAATTAATTTGTGTAGCCTCAAAATTCATATGTCGAGATTCTGACAATGTATCTGGTATTAGAGATAAGGCCTTTAAGGATATGATTACAGATAACTGAGTTCTTAAGAGTGGAGCCCTGATCAAATAGAATCGGTGCCCTTATAATAAGTGAAAAAGAATATCAGAGCTCTAGCTCCCCACCATGTGAAGACACAGAGAAAAGGCAGCAGTCTGCAATCTGGATATGGATGGAATGGATCCCTCACAGAACACGATCATGATGGCACTCTGATCTTGGACTTCTAGCCTCCTGAATTGTGAGGGAAAAAAAATGTCTTGTTTACATCACCCAGTCTATGATATTTTGTTTTGGTGGCCCGAACGAATACAAGGAACTTTGGTTTATTGCATGGGCATTTAAACATTAAGTTGTGTTGTGCAGTAATTCCAAGGAAGCAGCTTAATTTTGTGACTGATTTTTGCTTAAAAATATCAGAAGCAAATTCTTAAATTTATTTGGGAAGAGTATTCAGGAGAAAAATGTGAAGGATTTGGAGAAAAATGGACTAATGTGACTAATCTAAATATTTGCTATGCTTTCCATTACTTGTTTAAGTAATGGTATTCACAGAAGCAACATTCTTATTTTTTTGTCTTACATTAGAGTACAATTTCTTGGCTGAAATTTAACTATTAAACTACAAAGTGGGAAAGGAAAGTCAGTGTATTGTGATCTTGAAGACTGGTAAAAGTTTCCGTTAACATGAAAGAAGAAATTCAGCCTAAGCTTTCTCTGAG
This sequence comes from Cebus imitator, assembly GCF_001604975.1. Classification (NCBI taxonomy): domain Eukaryota; kingdom Metazoa; phylum Chordata; class Mammalia; order Primates; family Cebidae; genus Cebus; species Cebus imitator. The sequence continues at coordinate 4,493,850 of NW_016107428.1, forward strand.
GTAAAAGGTAACTTCTAGGAACAATAAATAAATGGAATAAGTATTGAATATTCACAAATATTTTATATTATCTTTCTAAATTTATATATAACCCATAGAGAACTATTGAACATAATATTTTAGGGTCATTAGCAAGATAGTACATAATATGTATTGCATAATATATTTAAAATGTCCAATTCTGCATTGGTTAGTGTAGGTTCATAAATATAATTCAGAATGATCATGCAATGTTTTTATGTTACTTAGGTAAATGGTATAGGAGCCCATGTGGTTTACTACAGATTGCTGGATTTTCAAAGACTTTATTGAGCTGAACAGCCAGAACATAAGACATGATGGCATATGAGTAGCATGTGAGTTAGTTCATGTTAGGAGAGGAAAAAATCTGATGTTTGGTTGGTAGAAGCCTGAATGATAGCAAATATTCCTGTATCTTATGTCATGTATGGGACCTACTTTTACATTAAATTATTTTTCAAAAACCCTAATTTATAGGAATTCTATGTCTGTTTTTCCTATAGCAATTATGTAATAGGATCATAGCTCTCACAAGGCAAAGATTTTCAGTTACAGCATGCGAGTGGGTACCATATCCTTCAACTCCAACAGAAAATTTGGTTTGTTTTTTAGAAGAAAGCATACATTTTATTTTAGGGACCAAATATATAGAAAATTTAGATATCATTATGTGAAAAAGTGTTAAAATATGTTGTTGATTACATCTGAAAGGGCTTTGAATTGTACAGGGGTCTATTAGTTTGGTGCAATAATAATTGCAGTTTTTGCCATTACTTTCAAAGGCAGAAACCACAATTACTTTTGCACGAAACTAATAGTGATATGTACAGATGATGGAGGCTCTGTAGCTCTTTCTCCCAACTAGAATAACTAAACTTGAAAGAAGCAACTTTTCAGAAGAAGTTGAGCCATAATTGTCACTAACAATAATTCTTTTGTGCAAATGTTGGAGTTTGTTATTCGCAACTTCTACATGTTGTTTTAATAAAATTCTTTCTTTTGGGTTAGCACCGCATTGTTGGTTTAAATAAGTGTACAATAACCCGTCCTTTCCAGAAACTTGGCAATAATGAAAAAAGAAGTAATTCTGAATGTTAAGCCACAATATCCATATTCAAAATCTATGTAAAACACTATCCTTAATTGTTTTTCAGTATAAGACAGAACAACAATCAAGGAATTAAACAAAATAACAGGGTATGTAAACCTCATTGAATGTATTTTAGTTTAGATAAAATTCTACTAAAGGTAATAATATAATACATTATTTAGAGTGGTGTTAAATAAAATCTAGAAGCACAAAAAAGTAAAGATTGAAAAAGTAGCTGGGCATGGTGTTTCACAACTGTAATCCCAGCATTTTAGGAGGCCAAGGAGGGCGGATCACGAGGTCAAGAAAAAAACAGAAAGACAAACAAAAAGAGAGAAGGAGGGGGAGAGAATACCCTGGGTGATCTATGTTGTTACGTTATTGAAAAGAAAAAACATACAATTATTATAATTAGTAAAAACATATATTGTTTTATTTTTACTTATAGTAGCACTTAATTTGAAACCACATTTCCAGCTTGACATGTGGAACTTACCATTTAAGACTTTTCATTTCAACTACACTATCCAGTGCCACAAACTACGTGTGGAGATTTAAATTTAAATTATTTACATTAAATAAAATTTAAAATTTAGTTTCTTCATTATACTAACATTTTAGGTGTTTAGTAGCTACATATGACTGGTGTTTACAATACTGGACAGCAATGGGCAGCATTTGTAAAGATTATTTTAGATAACACAGAATTTCTTAATGTACATTGAATTATTACATTTAAAAGAAGTTCTTGTCCAGGCGCAATGGCTCACACCTGTAATCCTAGCACTTTGGGAGGCCGAGGTTGGCAGATCATGAGTTCAGAAGATTGGACCATCCTGGCTAACACAGCGAAACCCCATTTCTACCAAAAATACAAAAAACAAAAAAAAAGTCAGCGGGTGTGGTGGCACTTACCTATAATTCCAGCTACTTGGGAGGCTGAGGCAGAAGAATCCCTTGAACCCAGGAGGCAGAGGTTACAGTGAGCCAAGATTGCACCACTGCACTCCAGCCTGGGCAACAAAGGGAGACTCTGTCTCAAAAAAAA
>NW_016107428.1:4496313-4503253 GCF_001604975.1 Cebus imitator
AAAAAAAAAAAAAAAAAAAAAAAAAAAAAGTATATGGTAGCAGAACCTACTAAAAAATTCTCCAGTAATATCCAAAATACAGTAAAAAAAATATTCAAGAACTGCAGGCCATTTATAAGGGCATATCTCTTGAAGTTGTTGATGTATCATTGCATTTGAATATAATTCCATTTATAGTCACAAAAACATATTACTGTACATTTTTTCTTTCTACAATTTAGTCCTCTAATTATAGCTTGACTTCCCAGCAATGTCCAATTAGAGAAAGAGTAAGTGAAGCTGACTTTATTATTCCTCTTAATTGGTGGCAGTATATCTTATTAAAAAATAAGAAATTGGCTTTCTGGTTTACATTTCAACCTCTGGGATATTGTTTAATGTAATTCGGCCATGGAATAATGGACTTAGTTTTGTTTTGCTTAACAGTCAGTTGTAAAGCTTCTTTATTAGTGGATTCATGTTAGTAATGCCACCCTGTAAGGCCCATGGTGAATGTCCAGCAGCCATCTTTTCCTGATGAGTCTCAGATAAGTTCTTTATTTTTTTTCATTAAGTATTCTATTCTCATTAATTTTCAATGCTTTGGGAGAAAAGTCAAATGTCAATTTCGGAAACTTTGATGTATATTTATTTTGTAGAAAGAAAGACACAAAAAATAGTTCAATAGAGAAAATGAGTACAGGCAATAACAGATGTATTTTCAATCGTTTTATAGAAAACAAGTGTTTCTATTGTTTTTATTGCAGGAGTATAATAGCAATACATGTTTATGTATTAATATTTTAGAGTAAGTATGATAAGGAAAACACAAGGTAATAATCATGAATAATTCTAATTTCAGAGATAAACTGCGATCTACATATTTCAGTATATTGTGTATTAGGTTAATTAATATAGTTGCATTATATTCAAGAAAGTGAAATATATTAATTATGCAACCCCTTCATTTATTTTATTTATTCTTTTATGTGTTATTATCTGTAAGCTTATAAATCTGCTTCTATTATCTAATGCTGGTTAATATAAATAACATTTTAAAGGTTATTATACATACAATAGAAAGTCTTCTAACTGAATTTAACTAACTTGACAGGTTACTGCTTTCAATTATCTTGAAGTAAGTGCAGACTAATGCTTAAACTGAATAACTTCCAGCTAATGGGCTACCCTTTCATCTGCATGTATACTTACATTTCTCGGTATGAAGTTAATTACATTTGTGTCCAAACCAGCTCTTTTATTTATATATGTTTTAATAACTACACAATATCATTGAAAGTAACCAAACTAGTGAAGTAAATGTGAGAGATATCTTTGATAATATTGTTGAATAATTCCAAAAACATAGTAAATTCAAATAATCAATAGAAACTTATGTTATTACTGGTAGGCATATCATCTATAAAGATTCATAAGAATTTGAAAAGCATTCCCGAGATTTTTTTGAAAGTAGCTTTAGCACACTTTTAAGGCTTTGGTATTAGAATTTGCAGTCTACATATTGAAGTATTTTCACGTCAAGAAGAAGAAAAGAGAAGAAACAAATCAGTAAGAGTAGGCTCCAACCTGTGCTGTCTGTTCAAAGAACTCTTACATGAAGAAACAGTGTTGTTCCTACATCTGAGCTGACTTATAGCTTGTGTTTGTGCTTAAAATAAAACTGTTAAAACAGGAATGTCAAATACTTGCTCAATTAACCTACTGATTAGTGATCGACATCATGTCAGGCAAGAGAGTATTTAGTCATGCCAAATTGTCCTCCAGAAAGTTTGAACAGATGTACACTCCCTGAAGCAGTACACGAAATCGTCTGTTTCCTATGCAACTGCCAACTCCCAGCATTGGCATAGCTGAACATTTGTGGATTGAATGAATGAATTAAATTTACATGTATTAATAAGCAATTAATTTATAATAAAGTTTTACATTAAAATATCTATGTACTAGTCAATCATACTCCTTTTGAATTGCCAATTCATTTCCTTTACTAATGTTTGAATAAGTATTTGGTATTTTCTAACATTTATTTTCTAACATTTATTTCTAATATTCTCTTATAAAAGAATATTTAATATTCCCTTTGTATTAAAACGTTATAATAAACTATTTCAGAAATGAATAGTTTATTCTTTATTTTGGAATTTACCATTTTAAATGTTGACATTGTTTTAGTTATAAAGTGATGTTTATATTATCATGTAAATGCACCAAGGTTTTCTAGTTTGGTGTCTTGCTGCGAAAGACCTTTGCTTCAACAAGCTTATATAAATATGAATTTCTATCTATTTGTTTCTTTATATTTAAATACTTGATATAGCTGTAATTTATTTCAACAAGGTTAACTAATTTTGGAAGTTACTATTTGAATTCCTGTCTTTCTATTACAATAACATTATAAACAAATATACATAAACACTTAAATGCACACACACATGCACTTATTTGTTGTGATTGCTCCAATGAGTATAATTTTCTTGCCAGGCTTTATAATGCTTTTTAATACTGTGGAGTGGGTGGCTTCACATTGCTTTTTATTTTTAATTCATTTCTTGCTATCTTCTTTCAGTTGTTATTCAAATATTCCTAGCACTTTGGGAGGCTGGAGCAGGTGGATCACCTTAGGTCAGGAGTTTGGACTAGCCTGACCAACGTGGTAAAACCTCCCTCTACCAAAAATACAAAAATAAGCTGGGTGTGGCAGCATGCACCTGTAATCTCAGCTACTCGGGAGACTGAGGCAGGAGAACCACTGGAACCCAAGAAGCAGAGGTTGCAGTGAGCTGAGATCGTGCCATTGCACCCCAGCCTGGGTAACAGAGTGAGACTCCATCTCAAAAAACAAAAAACAAAACCCCAAAACAAATATTCTATCAACTTTGTCAAGGTCACTTTGGGTAAAATTGACAACTTCATAATTTGAACCAACATTCTAAGGGATTTTACTTCTCTACATATCTTCTCTTTCTTTAACATCTTATTTATGTCATTAGTATTAGATATAATATTGATTATCCTGTATGTCCTTTACATTTAATTTTGGTTAAGTTTATTCTTGGTTATGTGAGTTGTACTTGCAAAATAATTACTTTACTTTTTTTTTATAATTATTTGTATGTTAGTTTTGTATATATTTTTCCAAATATTAACATATATTTCATTCATTTAGATTTTTCAGATATATAATTGTATCATATGCACACAATTAATTAAAACATTTATTTTCTTTCTGTTAGTTATCAATACATTTTTCTTGACAATTCGCATTAGTTAAACCCTACAAAAACCTCCAAAACTAATAATTAATGCAATAAGTAGAAGAATATCTTTATTTTGCTTCAGTTTATTGCACTTTGCAGATATTGTTTTTGTTTGTTTGTTTGTTTGTTTATGGATTTAAGGCTTGTGACAACTCTGCAGCCAGCAAGAGTTTGGACACTATATATTTTTTAAACAAGAGATGCTCATTTTTTTTGTCTCTGTGTCACCTTCTGGTAATTCTCACATTTCAAACTTTATCATTATTATTTTATCTGTTATGGTGATCTCTGATTAGTCATTTTTGAAGTTACAATTGTAAATTCTTTGGAAGCACCACAGACCATGCCATATAAGATGGCAAACTTCCTCAATAGATAATTGTGCTTGTTCTGACTACTCCACTGACCAGTTTTTCTTGTCTCTCTCCCTCTCTTTAGACCTCCCTACTCCCAGAGAAATAGAAATATTGAAATCAGTCCAATTAATAAACCTATAATGGCCTCTAGGTGTTCAAGTGAAAATAAAAAAGAGTCGAAATCCTCTTATTATGAATGAAAAGCTGGAAATGATTATGTTTAGTCAGGAAGGCATGCCAAAAGCCTAGAAAAGCTGACAGCTAAACCTCATGTGACAAACAGCCAGTTTAAGAGAAAGAAAAGTTCTTAAGGAAAATTTAAAATGCTACTCCATTGAATACACAAATTATAAGAAATTTTTGAAAAAGCCTTCTTGTTGATATGGAAAAAGTTTTAGTGGTCTAAATAAAAGACCAAAATAGCCACATTCCTTTAAGTCGAAACCTAGACCAGAGCAAGGCTCTAACTGTATCCAAATCTACAAAGGCTTAGAGAGGTAAGGAAACTGAAGAAGAAAAGTTTGAAGCTACCACAGCCTGGTTCATACCATTGAAGGAAAAAGAGCCATCTCCATAATGAAAAAGGGCAGGTTGAAGTAGCAAGTGCTGTTGTAGAAGCAGCAGCAAACAATCCAAAAGATACAACTAAGTTAATTGATGAGGGTAACTACACAAAATAGCTGCTTTTCAATGTAGATAATCATTCCTATGGAAAACGATGCCATCTAGGACTTCCATACCCAGAGACAAAACGTCAATGCCTTGCTTTAAAGCTTCAAAAGATAAGCTGTTTTTTGTGTTAGAGGTTAATGCAGCTGGTGACTTTAATTTAAAGCCAATGTTCATTTACCATTCAAAAAAATATCAAGGGCCCTTAAGAATTATGCTAAATCTACTGCCTGTGTTATACAAATGGAATAACAAAGCCTGGATGACAACCCATCTATTTACAGTGTGGTTTAGTGAATATTTTACACCCACTTTTGAGACCTACTGCTCAGGAAAAAAGATTCCTTCAATATATTGCTGTTCATTGACAATGCACATGTTCATCCAAGACCTCTGATGAAGATGTACAAAGAGATTAATTTGGGTTTTTTTGCCTGCAAACAAAACTTTCATTCTGTAGCCTTAGAATCAAAAAGTAATTTCTACTTCCAAGACTTGTTTAACAAGTACATTTTTAAAAATATTGTTGCCATAAGTAGCGATTCCTCTGATGGATCTGAGTGAAGTAAATTGAAAATCTTCTGAAAAAGATTAACCATTCTTGATGCCATTGAAAACATTAATGATTCATAGGAAAGTGTCATATTAGCAACATGAACAGGAATTTGGAATAAGTTAATTCCAACCCCCATAGATGACTTTGAGGGATTAAAGACTTCAGTGGAGGAAGTAACTGCAGATGTTTTGGAAACAGCAGGAGAACTAAAATTAGAAATGACACCTGAGGGTGTGACTGAATTTCTGCAATCTCATGTTAAAACTTGAATGAATAAGGAATTGCTTCTTATGGATGAGCAAAGAAAGTAATTTATTGAAATGAAATCTACTCCTGGTAAAGTTGTGAACATTGTTGAAAGGATTGCAAATATTAAGAATATTTCAAAAACATAGTTGATAAAACAGTGACAAGTTTGAAGAGGATTTACTTCAATAGTGAAATAAGTTCTGTGGGTAAAATGTTACCAAGCAGCATCACATGTTACAGAAAAATCTTTCATGAAAGAGTCAATCAATGAAGCAAATTCATTGTTGTTGATTTTAAGAAATTGGTACAGCCACCCCAACCTTCAGCAACCACCATCCTGATTAGTCAGCAGCTATCAATAACAAGGTACAGTCTTCCACCAGCTAAACAATTACAACTTGCCAAAAACTCAAATGTTCCTTAGCATTTTCAGGAATAAATTATTTTTCATTAAATTACGTGGATTGCTATTTAGACCTAAATCTTTGCACACTTAGTAGACTACCATAGCACATAAATATAACTTTTATATGCACTGGGAAATCAAAGCAATTGTGTTCCTTTCTTTACTGAAATTTTTGCTTCATTGTTGTAGTTTGGAATAGAACCTGCAAATGTCTTTTAGGTATGCCTATACAATCAAGTCTTTGCATGAGTTGATTATACATCCATGGATTCAATCAACCATAGATCAAAGACAGAAGAAAAAAAGAGAAAAGGATGATTGTGTATGTACCAAACATGTACAGACTTATATTCATTCATTATTCTCTAAGCAATGTGGTATGAAAATCACTTATATAACATTTACATAATATTGGTGTTATAAGTAATCTAAAGATGAGTTAAAATATATGGAAAGATGTGTGTATGTTATATATACATCCTCCACTATTTTATATGCTTAAGTATCTGTTGATTTTTGTATATGTGGGGGTCGTAGAATCAATGCCTTACAGATCCCTAGAGATGACTAGGTATTTCATAGTATACATATTCAACGTATATAATTCATAATTACATTTCATTTCATAAAATACAGTAGTATCATAGGAAGAGTAAAGTTTTAATTTTCTTTTTTTCCAGTCCTAACATGGTCTTTGTAAGAGATTTCCAAACTAGTGAATATGTATAAATCCTTCAAGCCAAGGTGTATGTGTATACATGCACATTCTTGAGTGTGTGTACATTCTTGAGCTATATACAGTACCGTTTTCTGTGTTTTTGCCTTTTCTTACAAAATTAGTGAGTGTGTATGTGTGTTTTAGCTATTGGCTTTTTATTGTTTCAGATTTTTATGTTGTAAAATATAAACTACTTTTGTATGTTATTACTGTATATTATTTATTTAATCAAATGTCACACAATTTAATTTTACTCTACCATGTTGACAGATATAGTGTTTGTTTCCAAATATATACTATTACAAAGTGCTTTAGTAAACAACATTTGACATAATTACTGGTGCATAGCTAACATTTTGATAGCTTACAGACCCAAAGAATAAAGTATCTCAAGAATAAATTCACTCTAAAAGAAAAATGGTACATTAGTTTACAGGTCTCACAGGAACAGAAGTTTTAGAATAGATTTATTAATAGTTAAAAGAAAAAAGTATGCAATTTATAGAAGTAAAAAGGTGAATTATTAGATGTAAGCATACAGTAGTTGAAATTATATATATTAAAGATTTATTTAAGAGCAAAGTGATCACAAATAGAATAAATTAAGAAATGGAAAGAAGCTTAAAACTTCCCAAAGATGAAAGACAAACAAATAGAAAATACATTTTATTTATTTATTTATTTATTTATTTAATTTATTTATTTATTTTTTTTTTTAGTTTCTGTATT
>NW_016107428.1:4503413-4510697 GCF_001604975.1 Cebus imitator
TAGAGACGGGGTTTCACCATGTTGACCAGGATGGTCTCGATCTCTTGACCTCGTGATCCACCTGCCTCGGCCTCCCAAAGTGCTGGGATTACAGGCTTGAGCCACTGCGCCCGGCCTGAAAATACATTTTAAAAAGTTATGACAATTGAGAAATAGAATAAGTGCTATTATCCATTTCTAAAGAGTTTTAGAACGTGGAAAAAATTAAAATGTAAACAGAAAACTTTTAATAAAATATTTTGAATAATAAATAGATGTGAATTTTCCATAATTCAAGAACTGATGATATAATTCATACTGAAAGATACTTGAGTAGCAAAGAGAAGCATCAGTAAAAGAAGCAATACATCTAGATATAATAGTTAAATTTTAATGAATCAATGACAAGGCAAATCCTAAATTATATCAGAGATAAAACCAATCAGTTGAGAAAAGATAAAGGTTAAATTAGCATCATTTTTTCTACAGAAACAATGATTGCAGGTCAATATTGGGCTGGTATTGGAAGAAGAGAAACAACTTAGAATTTTGTACTCAGCCAGCTGCCATTCAGAAAAGAAAGTATAAAATAAAAACATTCTCAGGCATATAGGCAGCAGGAAGCTTCCCAAAGGAAAAAAGTAACATTGAAAATGGTTGGAAATTAGTAGAAATAGGACGAGAGAAGTCATTTAGATACTATGAAAAAATTATTTACAAAAATATCACATAATTTGATATTGTTATATTTTGCCTTTTTTTCTTAAACATTAAAAAAAGTTGAGGTAAGTGCAGATTTGCATACACTTGAAAGAAATAATATAGAGAGATTCTATGTATCCTATGCCCAGTTTCCCCCTGTGATAAACAACTAAATAATAAAAAAACATACAGATTTAAAAATACAAGATGTTAACTATTTGCATGAGATTTACATTGTCTTTGATATTATAAGTAATTTGAGATGTTTTAAAGTATAGGAAATATGTGCATAGGTTAACTACGATATCATTTTATATAAGGGACTTCAGTATCCTCAGACTTTGATATCCATGGGGGTCCTGGAACCAATTACCCATAAATACCAAGGTAGAAGGGACACTTGCATGTAACTTTTGGACGTGGCTTTTTAAATTCAGGATGTTTCTTTGGCTATCCATCCAGGTTTTTGCATGTATCAATAGTTGCTTCCTTATGTGAGTTGAGTAATATTCTATGATATGGAAGTCCCACTGGGAGTTGAGTAATATTCTATGGTATGGAAATTTCACTGTTTATTTAACCATTCGCTCATTAAATAACTTTTGGGATGTTTCTAGTTTTGGGCTGCTAACAATTAATTGCTATAAATATTTTTGTACAGGTTTTGGTGTAAAAATAAGTTTTAATTTCCCTCAGATAATTACCAGAAGTGCAATTTCTGGGTTTTATGGTTGCTACATGTTTAGTTTTGTGGTTATGTCTGTTTTTTTTTTAAGAAACTGGCAAATTGTTTTACAGAGTGGCTGTTAACATTTTAAATTCTTGACAGCAGTATATTAGTGGCCATTTCCTCACATCTAGTCAGCATTGGTGTTTTCATTAATTTTTATTTTAGCTATTTTTATAGGTGTATTGTAATATTTCATTATGATTTTAATTTGAAATTTATGTCAAACATTTATTTATGTGATTATTTACCATCTATATGTCTTTATTTTTGGTGAAATGTGTTTTCTTGTATTTTTTCCATGCTTGCTTGTTATTACAGCTAAGTTTCAAGAGTTCTTCACAGCTGTGTTTTAAGAGCACCTTAAGTTCTATATATTAAATTTTTGGATATTTGATTTACAAATATTTCACCCAAGCTATAAACAAGATAAATGTAAAATTCATATAGAAAAACAAAGGGACAAGAACAACCAAAACAACTTTGAAAAAAAGGAGGAATAAATACAGAGGATTCAATTAATCTAATTTTGAGATATAATATAATTACAGTAATCAAGGTGATATGATATTAAGGAAGACACAAGGATGAACAGAATAGGGAACTAAGAAACAGACACATATAAATATGCTCAACTGATATTTATTGAAAATTCAAGAGTAATTTAATGGAGAAAAATAACCTTTTCCAAAAAATAAAAATTAAAAGAAACACACCTTATACAAAATTTAAGACAAGATGCATTATGGATGTAAATGTAAAACCAAAATTATAAAAGTTTTAGAAACATAAAGCATACAAACAAAGGATATAGTCTCAGGATCTAGGGCTGGGCAAAAAGTTCTTAGGCTTGATATTAAAACCACAATAAAAGAAAACATTGATAACTTAGACTTCATTAAAATTAAACACTTTTCCTCTAAAGAGAAAAAAACAAGCTACAGACTCTTATCTTAAAACACATATAAGAAGAAATTAAAGGTGAAATTGTCTCTTTTATAATCTGACACTTGTGATAACACATAGATACAAATTCAAATCTATGTTTAGAAAAAGAATAAATTGATGAGGGCACCTGCCTGTGTATATGCCTAAAATAAGGTTATAGAAACAGTAGGAGAAAATTGCAAAGAGAATAGATCTTAAATGTCCTCACCGCACTCACACAAAAGGGATAACTATGTCTCTCAGTACTACAGTAAGTATAAATTGATTAAACAAGTAAAATATAAAATTTAACAAATTGAATATAAAATATAAATTTGAGTTTCTTAAAATAATCATTTCTATAAGTACATACAAAATTTGAAATTAAAAGGAAGGAAAAATTCAGGTACTTAAATGAAATATGAATTACTTGGATAAGAATTCAATAAAATAGACTTTACGATGGGTTAGGGATGGAGAGGATCATATAATCATACCAGAGTTCATTAATAAAAGTACAACAATGTGATGAAAATTTTCAACCAATAAAATAGCTTCAAATTACAAGTAAATGAAAAACTAATAAACCTATTATCCTACTGGGAAATCATCAACCAATCACTCTTTATCATTAATAGGTAAAGGAAATGTTCAGTAGAATTATAGAAAATCTGAGTACCAAAATCAATAGGTGTAGTATTGTATACTTGAAACTTGCTAAGAGAATAGATATTAAATCTCCTCACCACACACACAAACAGGGATAAGTATGTCAGGTAATAGGCATGTAAATTGGTTTTATTGTGATAATCATTTCACAATGTATACATCTATCAAACATCACATTATACATCTTAGATATATGCTGTTTTAATTGTCAATTATATATCAGGACAGGTGGTGTATTAGTTTTTTTTCACACTGCTGATAAAGACATTTCTGAGACGTGGAAGGAAAGGGGTTTAATTGGATTTACAGTTCCGCATGGCTGGGGATGCCTCAGAATCACCGTGGGAGGCAAAAGGGACTTCTTACACGGTGGCAGCAAGAGAAAATTAGAGAGATACAAAAACTAATAAAACCCTCAGATCTTGTGAGACTTATTCCCTGCCAAGAGAAAAGTATGGGGGAAAACACCCCCATGATTCAAATGATCTCCCACCAGGGCCCACCCACAAACCTGGGAACTATGGGAGTATAATTCAAGATGAGATTTGGGTGGGAACACAAAGCCAAACTATAATTTTACCCCTGGCCCCACCAAATCTCATGTCCTCACATTTCATAACCAGTCATGCCTTCTTACAGGTCCTCCAAAGTCTTAACTCATTTCAGCATTAACCCAAAAGTCCACAGTCCAAAGTCTCATCTAAGACAATGCAAATTCTTTCCACCTATTAGCCTGTAAAATCAAAAGCAAGCTAAATACTTTCTCCCATTTCAAATGGGAGAAATTGGCCAAAATAAAGGGGTCACAGGGCCCATGCAAGTCCAAAATCAAGTGGGGCAGTCAAATTTTAAGGCATCAAAATGATGTCCTTTGACTCCATGTTTCACCTCCAGGTCATGTGATGCAAGAGGTGGGTTCCCGTGGCCTTGGCAGCTCCACCTTGTGGCTTTACAGGGTACAGCCTCCCTTCTGGCTGCTTTCACAGGCTGGCATTGAGTGTCTGTGGCTTTTTCAGGCTCATGGTGCAAGCTGTAGATGCATCTACCATTATGGAATGTGGAAGATAGTGTCCCTCTTCTCACAGCTCCATTAGAAGGTGCCCCAGTAGAAACTCTATATGGTGGCTCTAACCCCACATTTCCCTTCTGAACTGCCCTAGCAGCAGTTCTCCATGATGCCCACCTCTGCAGCAAACTTCTGCCTGGCATAGAGGCATTTGCATAGATCTGAAATCTAAGTGGTGATTCTCAAACCCTAATTCTTGACTTCTGTGCATCTACAGGCTCAACATCATGTGGAAGCTGGCATGACTTGGGGCTTGCACCCTCTGAAGCCACAGTCTGAGCTCTGTGTTCCCCCCCTTTCAGCCATAGCTGGAGTGACTGAGATGCAGGGCACCAAGTCCCTAGACTGCATACAGCACAGGGATCATGGGCCCTGCCCACAAAACCATTTTTTCCTCCTAGATCCCCAGGTCTGTGATGGAAGAAGCTTCCACAAAGCTCTGTGACATGCCTCAGAGATATTTTCACCATTGTCTTGGTGATTAACATTCAGCCCCTTGTTACTTATGCAAATATTTGCACCTAGCTGGAATTCCTCCTCAGAAAATGGGATTTGCTTTTCTATTGCATTGTAAGGCTGCAAATTTTCTGAACTTTTATGCTCTGCTTCCCTGTTAAAAACTGAATGCCTTTAGCAGTACATAAGTCACCTTTTGAATGCTTTGCTGCTCAGAAAGTTATTCCAACAGATACTCTCAATCATCTTTCTCAAGTTCAAAGTTTCACAAATCTCTAGGGCAGAGGCAAAATGCTGCCAGTCTCTTTGCTAAAACATAACAAGAGTTACGTTTGTCCCAGTTCCCAACAAGTTCCTCATATGCATCTGAGACCACCTCAGTCTGAATTTCATTGTCCAGTTCATTATCAGTATTTTTGTCAAAACCATTGAACAAGTCTCTAGGAGGTCCTAAACTTTCCCACAATTTCCTGTCTTCTTCTGAGCCCTCTTCATTGTTCCAACCTCTGCCTGTTACCCAATTCCAAAGTCACTTCCACATTTTTGGGTAACTTTTCAGCAATGCCCCACTCTACTGATATCAGTTTATTGTATTCATTCATTTTCATGCTGCTGATAAAGATATACACAAGACTGGGAAGAAAAAGGAGTTTAATTGGACTTGCAGTTGCACATGATTGGGGAGGCCTCAGAATCATGGTGTGACGTGAAAGGCACTTCTTACATGGTGATGGTAAGAAAGAATTAGATACATGGAAAAACGGAAACCCCTGATAAAACCACCAGATCTCACAAGACTTATTCACTACTATGAGAACAATATGGGAGACAAATGACCCACGATTCAAATTATCTTCCTCAACATGTGGGAATTATGGGAGTACTATTCAAGGTGAGATTTCAGCAGGGACACAAAGCCAAACCATATCAGGTGGAAAGAAATATATATATATACACACACACACATATATATATATATATATATATATATATATATATATACATATACACACACACACATATGTGTATAAATATCCTGCTAGATCATAATGAATAACCTCAACAGATTTTTTTTAAATATCAACAGATTATCTTCATTGATAACATCAGTTATTTTAGAATTTGAGAGTTTGTTTTCAAAAAGCACTTTATCAGTGCATCTTGAGTGCTATGATATCTCAGTTTTTCTTTGCTGGGAAATGTCTTTCTTTTACTCTATTTTCTGAAGTTTAAATTTACCTGGGCATATAACTTTAGTTTAACAGCAATTTTCTTCAAACACTTTAGAAGTATTATTTAAATGTTTTCTATTCCTGTTATTGTAATGTCCACCATCAATATAATTGCCTTTCTTTTTTTAGCTAATCTGCCCTTTGTTACCTATCTGTTCTTAAGATGACATTGCTTGGGAGATTTACTGCAATGTCCGTGGAAACGGTTTTTGTTTGTTTGTTTTTTGCTTTGTTTTTATAATTAATACTGCTCACATTTATTCTGATTGTTGAATAAGATAATACAGGTTTTCATTCTGGAAAATTATCAGATATAATCCCTTGAAATTTCTTATCTCCAATTTGTCAATTTTTCTTTTCTCAATCCCCTCTGCAAAATAGGTTGTATCATTTTATTAATTTCTAAACATCTCTCATCTCTTTTGGGTATTATATGGCTTTGTCTCAGTGTTACATTTGAGAGTATTTTCTCAGAACTACCCCCATTTAAGTTTTTATTGTTTAAACTTTATCTTGCTGACTTTTTGATTCAGGTATTAGTTTTGGTATAATGACTGTGTTTTCTTTAAGCTATATTTATTTTATTAAATTCTCATTCCCTATTGTGTTCTTGCCTTATTGTTCCATAATTTTCTAGATTTCTGTAAGATTTTAAATACTGGTAATTTAGAGTATCTTTATAAATAAATAATTATCACTTATTTTTCTAACACAAATTAGATGTGCTGCTCTCTCTCCCTCTTGGTAATTTAATTATTTGTCTGAAAGTCATTTAGTATGTGCAGAGTTTAAAATGTTTGCTGTTTTCAAGAAACTTCTGTTGCTGACTTTCTGTGCAGACAGGTTCTCCTTTACCACTACGTTGCTTTTGTCCTTGACCACCATTTGTGTTGATTTAATAGTTTATATTTCTCTTTATCATGTAGATAGACTGAATTTAGACTTCATGTCCACACTGAACAGATGTTATTTACAACTTCTCTCCATGCAATTCCAGAAATATGGCAAGATTTTAGTTTTTAATCTAAGCTTTTGGGGTATTTCTGGTATCCAGGTTGGTGGTAGTAATCTTTTGTGACTTCAAGCTTTCTGGGTAAACAAAGGTATTGCATTCAATGACTATAACGCACATGGCTATGATTTTCCTTCCTTGCTGAGCATTAAAGCTTCATTTTTAGATATTAAGGATGAAACATATTCCTAATTGTCTGGAGAGCTTCAGCAAGCACACATTCCTCTGATGTTACTACCTCTTGTACTCAGTGACTTGGAATTTCCATTTCCTTCAACTCAATCAAGGAAACGAGAAACATGTTTCTTCTATATTAATATGTTTCATCTAGCATGTTTATGTTTTGAAATAAGGCAAGTTTAGTAATCCATACTAACAAAATGCCTCCCATTTGTATTTTGTAGCACTTAGATTGTCCACCAGGAAGTGAGATTCACAAATCAAATACTGGCACCTTATTTACCTGATTCTGTTCTGATATATATATATATATATATATATATATATATATATA
>NW_016107428.1:4510907-4566964 GCF_001604975.1 Cebus imitator
AAAAAAAAAAAAAAAAACAACAAATACACGAAAGTGGGTAGAATTTCTAACTAAATGATATGAGAGAGAATAAAAGAAGTAATATTATCTTAAAATACAGCAAAACTTTTATTATGGATATGCTGAGTATACAAAAATAGGTCAAGGCAAATAAAGATATACAGTGGTTTTTATAAGGAATATTTTAAAACAGCCTGAAACCTTGAATGAACCATTTTTTTCCACCTGTATCAAATGGCAGAAATAATTGTGGCTGTGCTTGTCAATTTTTGTTCATTTGGAAAGAATATAACTGCAAGGTCATAATTTCTTAAGTGAAACTAATATTGAATGACTGAGAAACAATGTTTCAAGTGAATTGGCTCTAGTCCTAAGAACTGTCTACACAAACATAGAAGAAAACAAGCTAAATTGTTATATATAGTTTACATATAGAGAAAGTACGTGTGTGTGTAAACAAATCTTGATTAATTTTGATTAAGTTGGACAATCATATAAGTCTCTTGCAAAAAAGTCACACTTGGTTTTATTGCAAGCAACTTTCATGATCATCCAACTTAATAAAAAAAAATTTTAAATCTTGTACCAAAACTAATTCCACTACTTTGAGAGGCTGAGGCCAAATGATCTATTGAGGCCAGGAGTTTGCGAGCAGCCTAGACAACACAGAAAAATCTCATCTCTACAAAAAATTTTTTAAAAATTATCCAGTCATGGTAGTATGTGCCAGTAGTCCTTGCCACTTGGGAGGCTAAGGCAGGAAGATTACTTGAGCCCAGGTGTTTGAAGTTACAATGAGCTATGAACACACCACTGCACTCTAGCCTAGGCAGCAGAGAAAGATCCTGTCTCAAACATAAGTAAATAAATAAACAAACTAGTGCCACAATCTACCTGAATAAATAGAATTGAAAATATCCATGAGAGATCATTGTACCATTATAAATCACATGCATGATATATAAAGGCAGTATGGATAAGTTGCAATTAGGGCTACTCTACCATTTGTCACAAGATTCTTCTATACATTATTTTCAGTATATATCAAAGAGAGTAAAGTTAAAGTGGTACTTTCTTTCTTTTTGCTCAGATAAACTTTTTGCCATGTGACTTATTACATTTTGGACTTAAAAATTTTAAATTGCCAAGCCAAGTACTTCAATCCTTGAAATATAAAATAGAAATTAATATCACCAATATATTAAAGCTTAACATTTTATAAATTAAGAACAATAAATATGCTCATAATATGAAAGAATCAACTGAATTGTCCCTACTTAAACTAAAATAAAAAGAATAAAAAACAAAAAACACAAAAATTGTACTTTTGCAAATTCAGCTGAGGCAAATATTTTTGTTGAGAGAATTTGTTATTTAAACTTCTGAATTAAATGTGTTCCCTTACTCATCATCTAACAGAATTTCCACTCATCCATTTGCCAGGTCACCTTTAGGATGTGCTACTGAATATTAGTGGGGTGTCAGGCAGTATCACATGTTCTATACACAACAGTTGTGTAAGATAGCTAAGGCATGTAAACATGAGATAGTGACTACACTTTTGTAACACTAGGTGGGCTCTGAAAGGGATATTAACAGCCTGAAGTGCAATCTATACACTCAGACCAAAAGATTCTCACTAAAGTAGAAATTAAACTGTGGTGAAGAACATTGAAAGGAATCAGTGTTGCTTAAACAAATGAGGGAAATTTCTTTTTCTGAGTGTTGAGGGGGAAGAGGGCTGAGAAAGCTGTCTCCAGATAGCCCTTCTGAGTATTCTCTAGAAGATCTCCGTGGCTCAGTAGTTAAAATGGATACAAACAGGGAAACCATCATTATCTCAATACAGGAAGAATAATAAAATTATACCAATAATTTTAAAGAAAAATACACTTATCTGTCACATTTTATTTTTTCAATAAAGTTTCTTACATTACCTTCAGCATTGTCCAAGGATGGAATTTTCTACCTTGGGCTATGATGGATGAATTGCTGCCAATTGGGTATGTTACCATACAGCTCCATGACTACTTGGCAAATGTGCTTCTAAAAAAAAATCTAATAATTAGCATAAGAAGAATGATAGGGAACATGTACTTTAGAAAATATTATAAGATCTGTACTTCATAATGGTATATTAATTGAATAGGGATTTTTTGCATTATTTGCATAATTTTAAAGGTTTCCTCTTAACATATGACAGTTCTTTTGAAGAATGCTTCTAATTCTAGATTATCTAGAAATAATATGTGATGAATTTTTGCACTTTCCATTCATATTGCACAAAATTCTTCTAAAAAAATGGGCAGCCTTATGTTATAATTTCTTCTGTAAGGAAAAGGAATGCATATGACTCATAGCAGTTATAAAGGTTGAATTACTAATTCTGAAATTTCAAACCATAGTTAAATTAACATTTTTGATGTAAAAGTCAGATTGTGATGCAATTAATTTAAAATGAGGTTCTAAAGGGCTTAAACCTTAGAATGCAGAAGTTTATACCTAAAAAAATAAAACTTCTGATTTTTTTTAATTTAAAAATTCAATAAAGTTTTGTGGTTATTTTGAAATTGCTAACATAATTCTTAAATAGTAAAATCCCTCATCCTTGCGTTTTCCATTATATTTCTTTATGTAATATCGCAGTAACACAAAACTATCTATATAAAATTTATTTTAGATTTTAATACATTAAAATTTTAAGATTTTAAGTTGTGTCAAATACCAAAAATCTGATCTGTCACACTGGATTTTATCTGAAAATTTTTGAAATGCAATTTTCTAGTTTTCAGGGATTAATTTAACTTTGAGTTGCATTTTTGGATTTATAATTTGGGTTATCCCAATTCAACAGTTTAATTAAATTATATCATTTTTCCTCCTTTAAAAAATGTCAAGATACTATAATTCACACACAGAAAGCATTACAACAAGTAGTTTAATATAAAAATAAAGATGTGATGTTGCTCATGTAGTGTTTTTTAAAATTCTCCTTATGTTCAATTATTTTTCTCTAAATATTCATTATATGATTATAAAAGCTACCATATTTTAGTGGAATATAACAAATTCTTACATTCACTGGCTAATTTAGATTGGAAAATTTAGAGCTAGGCAACTATTTTGCATACAAGCTTTGTAATTTAAGTATCAGCTTTCTTATATACGAAATACGAGATATAACTGCATTCTTTAAATGTTGCTCTGAGAAATAATTAAGACAGCATATGTAAATGCTAGGCATTATTTTATATGCTAACTTTTTATTGAATATTCAATTGACTTACCAAGTTCAAATTTACCCTAATGAAATTGGCAAACATGGGAAGATAGATAGTCTAAATTGCACATACTTAGGGAGTAACAGAAGCCCTCTTGAGATGGTGGTGGGAAAAAAAGAGCTTATATATATTCTAAAGAGCAATCTGGTAACCCTCTGTGAAATTAAGTACCTAGTCTTGTTGCCCTGTTATTCTAATCATGTGAAACTTTCACCGGGGGTTCTAAATAAACCCTGCATTAGGAAGGTCATTGTGGCATTTGGGGAATAAAGGAGTTTGAGGCGCCTATGTGCATATCACTGAAGAAACCAATACAAAATATGTATTGCATGAGAAGTATATAGTACAGTGTAGTAGTCTCAAACAATAAGCTAGATGTTAATAATATTCAACATCATTTTGAGAATTTCATTGTCTGTATAAAAACACATGAGTTTTGTTTCGTGATATGTCTTATAATGCATTGCGTTAAATAAAAACAGCCAGCTGACATTCTGTTATAACTGAGACACTTTATTAATTATGTTGCATGTAATACTCATTTAATCTTCACAAAAATTACATTTAACAGTATATAAACTGAAATACAAAAAAGGAGAAATAAAATAACTTACACAAGTCCTATGCCTAGTAAATAGTAAGGTCAAAATTGATATAATGATCTATTTGATTCAAGGTCTGGTGCGGTGGCTCACACCTGTAATCCCAGAACTTCAGGAGGCTGAGGTGTGCGGGTCACTTGAGGTTGGGAGTTTGCGAACAGCCTGATCAATACAGTGAAACCCTGTCTCTATTAAAAACACAAAATTAGCCAGGCATGATGGTGCATGCGTGTATCCCAGCTACTTGAGAGACCGAGACAGGAGAATCACTTGACTCCGGGATGTGGAGGTTGCAGTGAGCTGAGATTGCACTATTGCATTCCAGCCTGAGCAACAAGGGTGAAACTACATTTCAATTAAAAATAAAAGATCTACTTAATTCAAATGCCCATGTTCTTAATAGCCAAGAATCCCTTTGGTCCATTAATTTTTGCAAGCAATATTATACTGATCCTTTGTTCAGAATACAAGGCCCATGTAACACAAGGTGTATCAGTCATTGTCTGATTGGCAGGGAATATCAGAGTCATTCAGACCCAAGTATGGTTAAAAAATTATTTGTTTCTGATTTCAGAAAATGAATAGTGAGAAATTTCATTGCTAAAGGGAAACAATGTATTTAATTCCAGATTTCCACATTGGCTTTGTGTGCAAAAATCAGGAAAATAAGTTGTAATAATTGGTTTTCATGATTAGCTTCTAGAAATGTAATAATTTACTCCATGTCTACAGTTGCTTTGGAAATCCAAAACTATTTACTACCACCATCCCTTGAACTACATAGTGAAGGTACACTTCCTTGCCATATTGCTATTGGACTTAATACGTAACTTGCTTTGGCCAATGGAATACTAGTAGTTGTGATGTGACTGGTAAATTGAATGTGCTAGCTCAGTTAGATTAATAATCTTGAATGCCTGCTTTTCCTCATAAGAATATGGTTCAGTTATTCACTGGTGTTAGAAGTACTTAAGGCACATGGAGCATACTTAGTCCAAACTTAAATTCTGAGACAAGGTTAAGCCCAAATTATATTAACCAAATGCTAGCTAACACACAGATATGTATGCAAAAAGAAAATGAAAAATTAGTTGTTAGCAAAGCCTGAGTCCTGTCCTCTCACTTTCCTCCCAGAACAGCATGAGCTTCACCACTCGCTCCTCCTTCTCTACCAACTACTGTCCAGGTGCCCAGCTATGGTGCCCAGCCGGTCAGCAGCACAGCCAGAGTCTATGCAGGCACCGGGGCACTGGTTCCCAGATCTCCATGTGCAGCTCCACTAGTTTATTTTGTGGCATAGGGTCCAGGGGCCTGACCACAGGGATGGCCATGTGTCTGGGAGGAATGGGAGGCATTCAGAACAAGGAGACCATCCAAATCCTGAATGACCACCTGGCTTCCTACCTGATCAGAGTAAGGAGCCTGGAGATTAAGAATCAGAAGCTGGAGAGCAAAATCTGGGAGCACTTGTAGAAGAAGGGACCCCAGGTCAGAGACTGGAGCCATTACATCAAGGTTGTTGAGGGTCTAAGGGCTCAGATCTTCGCAAATACTGTGGACAATGCCCACATCATTCCGCAGATCGACAATATCCATCTTGCTGCTGATGACTTTATAATCAAGTATGAGATAGAGCTGGCCATGAGCCAGTCTGTGGAGAGTGACATCCATGGACTCCGCAGGGTCATTTATGACACCAATGTCATTCAGCTCCAGCTGGAGACAGAGATAGAGGCTGTCAAGGAAGAGCTGATTTTCACGAAGAGGAACCACAAAGAGGAATTAAAAGGCCTGCAAGCCTAGATTGCCAGCTCTGTGTTGACCATGGAAGTAGATGTCCCCAAAACTCAGGACCTCACCAAGATCATGGCAGACATCTAGGCCCAATATAATGAGCCAACTCGGAAGAACCAAGAGGAGCTGGGCAAGTACGGGTCTCAGCAATTGAGGAGAGCATCTCCTGCTGCACCTGGAGTCAGAGCTGACACAGACCCGGGCAGAGGGACAGCACCAGGCCCAGGAGTACCAGACCCTGCTGAACACCAAGGTCAAGCTGGAGGCTGAGATTGCCACCTACCACCACCTACTGGACGATAGTGAGGACTTCAATCTTGGTGATGCCCTGGGCAGCAGCAACTCCATGCAAACCATCCAAAAATCCACCACCTGCCAGATGGTGGATGGTAAAGTGGTGTCTGAGACCAACAACACCAAAGTTCTGAGACATTAAGCCAGTAGAAGCAGAGGACCCTTTTGGGAGCAAGAGGCCAAGAAAAGTTCAGAGGTCAAAAAACAAAAAACAACAACAACAAAAAGAAAATGAAAAACTAAATGATCATCATACGTCACATAATTTTTTAGATGAACCCCTTACCTAACATTGACAATACAAAATAATTCATAAATTGGTGCAAGGTGTGAGGTAAAAAGTATGTGGCACTGTCTTGAAAACTGGCATCAGGAAACTGTTATAGGAGATCAGAACAATGCTAACTGATGTCAGACAGTAGCAAAACATTTTGTAAAAGTTGAAATAGTGGACATGTACTTAATGAACTTGTAGCATTAGTGGTAACTTTTTGGTCAAATATTAAAAATGTTACTGGTTTGTGTAGTAGCAAAACAAGGAACAGAGTCTAAAAAGAATTTGCCAGTTTATAAGCAGAATTTAGAGGAAATATGGGTGGACTAAAAATTTCAGACGTAGAAATTAAAACCATTTCTCAGCAAGTAAAGTTTCTGACTATGAAGAGACAGTTTCATAGAAAGACAAAATCAAGAGTATGTCTGTGACACACTTTTCTAAGACCTCTGAAGCTGTGTAGTGAATCTTTCTAGCTCCACAAAAGAGCTTCTGAAATGTTTGAGGACATTGTGCTACAGAATCTTGACGTGGCAATATTCTGTATAATTGAGTCTAGAGGATAGGAGAGAGAGGGAGAGAGAGATCTCAATACTTGGTTATAGTATAATAAGAAAATATTTATTAAAAAGAGTAGAGCAGATAGTTTTACAGTATGCACATCATCCTTTGCCCGATGTCAGGCAGGGCAACATAGAGAGTGTATTCGTCTATTTTCATGCTGTTAATAAAGACATACCCCAAATTGGGCAATTTACAAAAGAAAGAGGTTTAATTTACTCACAGTTCCATATGGCTGGGAAGAACCTCACAATCATCATGGAAGGCAAAAGGCACATCCCACATTGGGGCTGGCAAGAGAAAAAAATGAGAACCAAATGAAAGGGCATATAAACCTGTTCCATGATTCAGCTATCTCCTACTGTGTCCCTCTTACAAGAGGGAATTATGGGACTACAATTCAAGATGAGATTTGGGTGGGGACAAAACCAAACCATATCAGAGGGAGAACCATCTGATTGAGGGAAAGATAAAAAAGTGAGCATAGGACTTTGCTTTGGTCTTAAACACTGGGTCCATCAGAGTAAAATCCAGTGCCAGGCTGATCGCTACAGCTCCAGAATACAAGCTGTTACCCATAAACAGGGTCTCCTGTACTGCCTAGCATTAGGTGAGAACCCATAGCCCGTGCAAAATGGACTCAATCTCTGGCCCAAATCGTCACCAGCTGACTGCAGTAGACTTGGGTTCCAGACAAACCTCAGCAACAGGCAAGCCTGGGCTTGGGTGCATCCCAAATCTATGAGCTTTGTGTGTACCCCAGTGCTGCATGAGCTTTGGGGGCCCCAGGATTACAACCCTGGGCTAATCGAAATGCAGAGATAATAGGCTTAGTGCTCCCCTAGCACTGAAACAACTGCTGTGGTCACAAGTTTAGCGATCACACCAGACAACCTGCCCAGAATCCGTGCACAGGCTTACTGTTAATGGCCATTCCCAGAAAAAGCTACTGGCCCAGAAAAATTTACTGAAAATTGTAATAATTACCTACTTGTTCAAGGAACAGACATAGATGCACAATTATAAGAATCAAGAACACTGAAGCAAATATGACATAAGCAAATGAACAAAATAAAGTGGCAGTGACTGACCCAAAAGAAATGGAGATGTATAAACTTCTTGACAAATAATTCAAAATTTCTGTGTTAGGGAAGTTCAGCAAACCTCAAGAGAACATAGATAAAATATTTAACAAATAAGAAAAACAATAAGTGATCACAACAAGAAATTTAATAGAGAATTGAAGTTTTACAAAACCAAACGAATTCTGGAGCTGAAAAATACAGTGAACAAAATCAACAACAACAGAAAAACTAAAGAAAATAATCTGTTGAATGTAGGGTAATTGAAAATATAGTCAGAGAAGAAAAGAAATTAAGAATAAAGGGGAATAAAAAAAGCTTGTGGGATGTATGGGATAGCACCAAAAGAGAAAGTATTTGTGTTATTGGAGTGTAAAAGATAGTAAAGAAAGTCAAAGAGTTATAAATGTCATTAAAAAAAAATAGCAGAAAACTTTTCAAACCTGAAAAAAGATACAAATATACAGGAACAGGAAGGTCAGAGGTCATCAATCAAATTAATTACAAATAAATACACCCAAGACATATAATCAAACTATCACAGATCAAGTACGAAGAGAGGATTCTGAAAGCAGTAAGAACAAAGAAACAAATAACATAAAAGGGAATTCCAATATACTTTGCAGCAGACTTTGCAATGGAAATCTTACAGACTAAGAGGGAGTCGCATGATAAATTCAAAGTACTGAAGGAAAAGCCTGCCAATCAAGAATACTGCATCCAGAAGCTATTCTTGCAAAATGAGGGAGAGATAAAGACTTGCAGACAAACCAAAGCTAAGAGAGTTAATTATCGTAAGAAGTCTCTTATAAGAAATACTAAAGAGTTTTCTTAAAGAGAAAAAAAAAAAAAAAAAAAAAAAAAAAGACAACCCAAAACATCTCATCTGAAAGTACAAAACTGACTGAAGAAAGTAAGCACACAGTCTAATTTAAAATCTTCTAGGTACATAATGTTGATTTAAATCACCTGTATATTTATTGTGAATGATAAAAGCAAAACTAGTAAAACATAATAACTACAAAAACTTGTTAAGGGATATGCAATAGAAAAAGTATGTAAATTTTTACATCAAAAGTTCAAAATGGACTGGGTGTGATGGCTCAAAAACCTGACAAAAACAAGCAATGTAGAAAGGATTCCCTATTCAATAAATGGTGCTGTAATAACCAGCTATTCATATATAGAAAATTTAAAAATGGACCTTTTCCTTATACCTGATATAAAAATTAACTCAAAATGGATTAAAGACTTAAATGTAAAACCCAAAACTATAAAAACCCTAGAAAAAAACCGATGCAATACTATTCAGGACATAGGCATAGCAAAGATTTCATGACTAATATGCCAAAAGCAATTGCCACAACAAGAAAATTGGCAAATGGAATCTAATTAAATTACAATTTCCACACAGTGAAAGAAACAATCAACAGAGTAGGTAGACAACCTACAGCATGGGAGAAAATTTTTGCAAACTATGCATCTGAAAAAATCTAATACCTAACATTTACAAGGAACTTAAAGAAATGTACAAGACAAAAACAAACAACCCCATTAAAAAGTGGGCAAAGGGCATAAATAGTTGCTTCTCAAAAAAATGTTAACTAAATATATTTCAATTTGCAAATTCTTTATAATGAAAATAGGGACACATAAAAAATTCAAAAAAAAAAAAAAAAAAAAAAGAAAAAAAAAAAAAAAAAATTTTTTTAAAAAAAAAAAAAAAAAAAAAAAAAAGACAAACATGTGCCAGCAATCATATGAAAAGGGCTCAACATCACTGATTATTAGAGAAGCACAAATCAAAATCTCAATATGATACCATCTTATACCAGTCAGAATGGCTATTAATAAAAAGCCAAAAAATAGTAGATTTTAGAGAAAAAGAAATGCTTTTACACCATTGGTGGGAATGTATATTAGTTCAGTCATTATGGAAGACAGTTCCTCAAAGACCTAAAGACAGAAATACCATTTGACCCAGCAATCCCATCACTGAGTGTATACCTAAAGGCATATAACTTTATTACAAAGACACATATATGGGAATATTCACTGAAGCACTATTCACAATACCAAAGACATGGAATCAACCTAAATGCCCATCAATAATAGACTGAAGAAAGAATATGTGTTACAAATACACCGTAAAATACTATACAGTCATAAAAAAATAATGAGAGTATGTCCGTTTCAGGAACACTGACAGGGCTGGTGGCCAGTATACTTAGCAAATTAATGCAGGAACAGGAAACCAAATACCACATATTCTCACGTATAAGTGGGAGCTAAATGATGAGAACACATGGATACATAGAGGGAAACAACACACACAGGAACCTATTGCAGGGTAAAGGGTGGAAGGAGAGAGAGGAATCAAGAAAAATAACTAACAGGTATGACTGAATACCTGTGGAATGACATGATCTGTACAACACCCCTGTGACACAATTTTGCCTATTAACAAACGTGCACATGTAACCCTAAAATAAAATAAAAGTTGATAAATAACTAAATAAACAATCTCCAACTCTAAAAAAGTAGGAGATTCTTCAGTTTTCAAATGGGATAAAGAAAGAAAAATTACAATTACACACTTTATTTTAAATTTTAAGTATCATACCAAAAAATATAAAATATTTATGCATCATATTTACTGTATTAAATTATAAATTTAGCCATAAAACTTATATGAAAATGAACATTGTTTTTTAATAGTTACTTAAAGCATTCATTTCCTGATTATTAATACTTTTTTACTTTTTAATTTCTTTGTAAAGATGAGGTCTCTCTGTGTTACTCAAACTAGCCTTGCAACACTGGCTTCAAGCAAGCTTTTTACCTTGGGCTCCCAGAGTGTTGGGATTACCAGTGTAAGCCATCATGTTCAGTCAATACTTATTTTTAAAACAGGATAATTAACATGATAATGCATCCATGTCGTTTGCAAAATTAATGTAGTTCTCAATTTTCTATTACATGACCTATATTATTTGTCATATATTGTACTGATTTACTTGATTTCTTTTTATTACTAATTTTACATGCATCCCTAGCCATTTACAGTTAGATGTTCATATTTTCACATAATAATTATAAATCATTAAAAATAGCTATGTTAAATATAGTTACATTTCAACACATTAATAATTACAGACCAAATATTATAAAGAAGTGATATGGGTTGGCTGTGTCCTCAACCTGAATCTCATCTTGAATTGTCCCACTGGTCATGGGAGGGACACATAGGAGGTAACTGAATCATGGGATTGGGTCTTTTCCATGCCAATTCTCATGACAGTGAATAAGTATCATGTGATCTGATAGTTTTATAAAGGGGAGTTCCCTATATAAGTTCTCCCTTTATTGCTGCCATGTAAGGCATGACTTTGCTCCTCCTTTGCCTTCCACCATGATTCTGAGGCCTCCTCAGCCACATGGATCTCTGAGTCCCTTAAGTGTCTTTCTCTATGAATTATCCAGTCTTGGGTGTGTCTTTATTAGCAGGATGAGAGCAGACTAATAATAAAGAGAATGACAATTTAAAAGTCATATAATGGTGGGACGAGTGGGGAAATCCAAAGAAAATCAATTTTTTTAAGAGTTTAAAAAGTACTATAATTAATTTCCTACTATCCTTACTGGACAGTTCATTTAGCACTTGGATTCCAGATGACTGACACTTTTATTGATTAATTTGATTTTGTCAACATACATCTCCCCTTAATATATAAAAGCTCTTACATTGGTTATTATGAATTACTAACTGAAAACAGCTGCAGGGTAGAAGGTTTAAAACAAAATCAATATGAATTGCCTGTTGATAAATATCACCTTGCTGACTTCCACTACTCTGAATTGCTTTTTTTTTCTTTTTTTCCTGCTTGGCAAATACGGCACAGGGGCTAAGGATACTCATGGTCAAATACTCTTGGCTGCCAGAGGTCAATAGAATAATGAAGGTACTCAAAGTGATGCCACTGGCTCACATGTCTCACTAGCAAGATTCCAGATTTAGGTTATGTTTAGGTGACATTTATCTAATAAGGAAAGCCAAACAGAATGATAAATGCTTTTCACTGTGTTTGCAAAGAAATGGGTTTATAAACAAGCACCTGCCATAAATCACAAAAACATTTTGTCAAAACTAGAGATTAGATGCATCTTTGTAATTACTTGAGATATCTTGTGTCCTGCTTTCATATATTTCACTCCTCTCTCAGATTCTACACAGATTTAAGCCTGAATTATTTCTATTTCATTTAAAACATGGGTTTATGGCCAGAAAGGTTTTAGGATAGCTCCTTGACTCCTGTAGTACTGTCCATAAATATGTCTGGGCATAATGGCTAGATGTTCAATAATAAAATAGCACAGATGAGCTACCACCTTCCCTCCAATTTTTGAGCTTTTTCTTCCTCATTATACATTAGTTTTTTCTTTACCACAACATTTGATCCTTCCACATGTCTGTAGTAAACCAGTAATTTTCAGTTTTGAAAAAAGAATGGTTTAAAGAAATCAATTCCATTTTCAAGACAATGGCAAATATTTTTTACTTGAAAGCTTTATCCATGTTACACAATATATGCAAAAATAGAACAAACGAAGGCTTCATAACATAAATGACACAGGAAGGGTCAAAATGTTTCTTTTGGAAAGTATATTATGTTGAAAAGTAATAGATCAAGTCCTACAAGTTTTAACTTTACAGTATTTGTAGCCATTAATTAATGGTCTGAGTACAAGAAAATACCCAATTTACACCATAAAGAATAAAAGATTAGATAGGAAAATAGCTTGGACATAACAACACATTGAATTTGACTTACTTTTAACTGTATTTGTGTTTCTTCCTGTAGCTACAATACTTAATTGATGCACAATTGCTCTAATAGTGTGCCTTCATATTGGTTTACAAAAGAGCTTTGCAGTAATCATAGAATAAAAACTGTGGAGCAACACAATAAATTTCTCAGCACTTGGGTCAGCCCATTTAATTTCCCTTTCAAATTCAATTGTTCACCTGCTGTGCTTATTAAATACAAGCATACTATCTGTATTTGAATGCACTGGCTGTGTCATTTTGGCACTGTCTACCTACTGCTTTTGCCATTTCTAATGAGAAATGCTTGTGTAGAGCATATCCTCAGAATTTAAATTAGGTATGCTTTTCCACAGACGTTTTTCAGTTATTTAAATTACCATATAACTAATTTATAATCATAGTATTTCTACTGGCTAATCAACCTATTATCTTTATAGTAGTTTGAGGAACAACATACATTGCCACAGGGAACATTTTAAATTAGTAAGTTATGTGAGTTGCTTAGTAAATTATGACCAATTAGGGATGCTTTTAGATTTCAATACATTTAATGTTTGGGTGCTCAGATATTTGTTGATAGATTGATAGAATTAATTAGCATATGTAAAAATAGAGCTTATTGTCTCTGTCTATAGCAATATTTTTGTAATGACTTATGTGACAGCTTTTATTCAATTATTTAATAATACAATTCCAGTATTTTCATAAATAAATAAAAAGGACCAGTTGTACTTGAAAAAAAAGAAAAGTAGAATAATTGGCTATGTGGAATTTTAATAACACATATGATTATGCAGCTGAAAAATAATATATATTTTTATATTATTTAGATATTTCAGATTCATATATGTACCAAATCCATGTTAACACTAGAAATTTCATTAATATAGAAATAAATCACAGTAGAAAAAAATGAAATAAATATTAAAATTAGTGAATTATAGTGTCTTTCCATTTTAAATTTTTAAACAGTGTTAGGTTTTAAATAGAAAAACAATAGAAACAAGGGCTTACTTTAATTTAACCCATTAAATTATGATTTTTACAAAAATGGAAATTATCCATAATAGTTTTAAATAAGATACCTATACTTTTACATAGCACCTCCTTTATAACTACTATTCAATAACTGATGTAAGTAATGTGCATTTATAATAACCAATATGTTATTCACATAACATATAACATCAAAAGATTAACACAACTATATTATATATGACATTCCATAATATATACAATATTACATAGTACATTAAAAGCATGTTATACATATGTGTGTATACACACATATGGTTATGCATATGTACATACATATATACATATGTGTGTATATAAACATACATAGATTTTTAGTTGCCTTTATTAAACTTTGACTAGTCTTTTAATAGCCTATGTTTCTTTACCTTGACACGACGATACAGACTGTTTTTGTTTACTCTCTTCCTTCTAAGATTTTTACTAGTATTAAAAACCATTTTGAGACACTAAGAGCTAATACAATGACTACTTTAGCTAATGAAGTAAATGAACAAATATATAAGCAATTTCACATTTTGGTACATACCTTAGAAAAGCAAGACTTTACCATCAGGCAAGTTCAATTATGTTCATGGTAGCAAAATTTCTACTATCCAAACACTGAACTGAGATATTGACATGAGTAATCAAACAAAGGGGGCTAAAGATGGGATAAAAATTAACTGTGACATGGAATGAATCCCATTGAAAGCAAGTATTCTCATATTCTCATATTGGTTTTGGCAAAGCCAAATAGTATCTATTAAGCTTATACTTGGTTAATTTTACATTCCATGGCAAAATTTTACATTATAACCAAAATAATATAAATCTTGTAATCAGGAATTTCCAACTAGAAGCTGCAAACTTGTGATGCAAAAATTAACTGCCAAAGTACAAAGATAAAGGAATAGTTAAAAATAACATTACAAACTAAAATAATCTTGAAAATACAGAACCCCCAAAAGCATAAAGACATCTAGATTAAGATAAGGCATAAAATTACATAAAATAATTGAATCTAATACTATTAGAGATCACAACAAATATCACTGAAAAAACTCTTATAAAAAAGTTTTAATTTTTTAATTGTTATCTAAATCATTAAAAATTCAGCTATATAAAACATGTAATACACAGATGATATATATTTTAATAAAGAAATGCTATGATTTTTTTAAAAAATGGAATTATATCTAGCAACACTAGTAAATAAAACTAGTGGTAACATTATTAATATCAAATAGAATATATTTTAATATAAAGGGTATTATAGGGACAGAATGCCCCTAATAATGACACATGGGAAAAATCACCGTAAAGGTATCTATAATTCAAAAATTTTATTTATCTAACAATAACAGTCTTCACATATATGAGTTTTGGTAGGGAGTTTATAGCTTTTTAATATATTATTATCTTTACTTTTTGTGTATCTAAAATATTTCAGTATATTAATTTGTAAATGCAGAAACATTTTAAATAATTGTAAAATGTTAAAATAGTTGTGACCAGCAGTTTTCTGTTAAACTGGTCAAAATGAGTAAAGATAGCTATTAAAGTCTCTGGAGATTGTTTAAAAAGGCTCATAGCATATATCGAAATAATTTTTGAACAAAAGCTGAAACTTGATAAGAACAGTGGAAGGTCATGGCATTCAATCTAGAGTTTGAATCCATCCCCCATATGCCTGTGCCTTGGAGAAAGGCTTTCTACTGCTCAGAAGTCAAGGGAACCCTTCTCTCTTTTGAGTTGTAAGGCTTTCTGCATGAATACAGCAACCAGTGAATAAGGCAGATCCTGTTTTCCACAGTTAAATGGGAAAATAACCTTTTCAACAAATAGCACTGGAACAATTGGATATCCGCATGCAAAAGAATCAAGCTAGGCTTCTACTTCTTACTATATGAAAAATTAGCTCCTACTGGATCATAGATCAACATGCAATAACCAAAAGTTATAAATCCCATAGAAGAAAATATAGAAGTAAATTGTTGTAACGTAGGGTTAGGGTTTCTTAGTTACAACACCAAAAGCACGTGTGATGAAACAATGATTACACAGATAAATTGGAGTTCTTCGATATTATAAACTTTTGTGCAGAAAATAAAACGGTCAAGAAAGGAAACAGGTAACAACAGAAAGTGAGGTAGCACTTGCAAATCATATAAGCTATGAGGGACTTGTATCCCTAATATAGAAGAAAATCTTACAATTCAACAACAAAAAGACAAATAATCAAATTTAAAATTAGGTTTTAAAAATGGGCAAAAGAGATACAGAGACACTTCTCTACAAAAATATATAATTATAAAATAAACATATGAAAAATTGCACATCATTAATTATTAAGTAATGCAAATCAAAACCACAATGAGATATCAATTTGAACTTACAAGGGTAACTATGATAAGAAAGATAGTAACCAGGATTTGTGTTGTGAGCTAAATTTGTCTCCCCACAAATTTATATGTTGAAGCCCTATTTCACAGTATCTCAGACTGTGAGTGTATTCAGAGATAGAGGCTTTAAACAGTCATTTATGTTAAAATTAGGTTGTTAAGGTGGACCCTTATTCAATATGACTAATATTCTTATAGGAAAGGAGATTACGACACAGACAGACACCAGGGGCATACAGGGACAGAGGTACTGCCTGGTAAAGAGACAGCAAGAAGGGCATCATCTGCAAGCCAGGAAGAGAGGCCTCAGGCAAATTCAGCCTTGCTGCCACTTTGATCATGGACTTCTAGCTTGAAGAACTGTGAGAAAATAAGTATCTGTTTTTTAAGGCACCCAGCTTATGTGGGATGTGTGTGTGTGCATGTCAGCCCTAGCCAACTAATAAACTTGGGAAAATATTTTTTAAAAGTCAGAGACATTAGAAAGCTCATACATGGCTAGAGCGATTGTAAAATGGTGCAGCCACTTTGGACATATTGAAACTTTCTCAAATTGTTAAATATCACATTACTATCTGACCCACATATATATACAAGAGAAGTGAAGCAATAGGCCCACATGCAAACTTGTACATCAATATTCATAGAAGCCTTACTCATAATAGCCAAGAGATAGAAACGGCCCGAGTGTTAGTAGATTGATGAATGGGTGAACAAAATGTGGTACATTCGTATTACGGAATCTTATTCAGGAATAAAACAAAAGAAGTACTGAGGCGTGTAATAATATGTATAAACCTCAAAAATACTACACTCACTAGATATTCCTATTACCACATGTAATGTGAATTAATTTGTATGTATGTCTACAATAAGGAAGCCTATGGAAATAAAATTATGTTAGTTCTTGAGCAAGCTTGGGTGTTGGCTCAGAATGAGGGACTGTAAACAGGTATAGGTTTTCTTTTGGGCAAGGGATGATGACTAGGTTCTTAAATGATAGTAATGGTTGTAAAAAACTGTAAATATACTAAAAACGCTTAATAGTACCTATTAAAAGGGATAGTGTTATGATATGTGTATTAAAATTCAATAAAGTAGTTAAAATAGAATATTTGCTAAATTCTAAGTTTTAAATAAGCCATTAAAATTTGTTCATGTTC
Source organism: Cebus imitator (assembly GCF_001604975.1). Lineage (NCBI taxonomy): Eukaryota > Metazoa > Chordata > Mammalia > Primates > Cebidae > Cebus > Cebus imitator. The sequence continues at coordinate 4,528,206 of NW_016107428.1, forward strand.
AGGTGTTATGAAAACTTAATTTTCTCTGAATTGGTGAGAAATTGTGGGTCTAAACTCTGAAAGAAAAAGAAAATCTAGAAAGTCGAGTTCATTATTTGAAACTAAGAATCTAAACTGAGTTTTAAATCTCATTGATATGAAGAAAAGGTGCATATCATGGCTTATATAGCAAATAGAAAAAAGTAATTTCTCTTGGAGTTAGTTTGAGACCTTTTGTTTACACTGTAATTATAAAACTAGGCTGAAAATAAGTGTGCTCTAGAGACTAAACTTTTGTTTAAGTTATATTATTTCTTTATGAGATTACAAAAATTTTGGAATGTTGATGATCTTAGTCTATTTGTCTGCCAGATGCAAATTGAAGTCTTTGAAGTAATATTTAATCATCCAGAAAAATTGTATGTGATTTGTCATATTAAATGTGTGGCACTTAGCCAAACCTAACTAGAAGCACAAAGAGACAAAACAATTGACCAAAAGGCAAGAGGATTCAATAGAAATAACTGAAATAGGATAAGACAATGTAGTCATCAAATATGGACATTGAAATAACTATTCTTATCGTCATTTAAATAGCAGACAAGATAGGTAATTTTTAGCACAGAACTGGGATGTTACAAATTGGAAAAATAATAATAAAATAAAAAATAATACAATAAAATATTTTTTCTGCTTTCTAAAAAATAGGAAAAAATAATAAAAGTAATAAAATAGTAAAAGTAATGTGAAATTCAATGAATGGCTTAACAACATAGCTTATGAAAAAATTAGTGATCTTCATATGTCACAAGAAAATGCCCAGAGAAAAAAATAGCAGATAATATACAGGAAAGGAGAGTAGACAAGTCTTTGCAATATGAGAAAATATTGTTTTATACACACATACACACACACACACACACACGCACACAGATATATATATATATATATATATATATATATATATATTTGATATGTAGTCTGTCTCTGTCACCCAGGTCGGAGTGCAGTGGTGTGATCTCAGCTCCCTGCAACCTACACCTCCTGGGTCCAAGCCATTCTTCTGCCTCAGGCACCTGCCACCACGCCTGGCTAATTTATTTTCTATTTTAGTAGAGATGGGATTTCACCATGTTGCCCAGGCTAGTATCAAACTCCTGAGCTCAGATAAGCCACCCACCTCGACCTCCCAAAGTGCTAGGATTACAGGCATGAGCCACCATGCCCAGTATGATATATATATTTTTAGCGTTCCAGGATAAAAGTAAAAAAAAGGCAATAGGTGGAAAATATAAGAAGATAGTGGCTGAAAATTTCACAAAATGAATAAGAAAAAAACTACACATTTCAAAGTTTTAGGAGCCATACAGTTTACATATATCCCTTAGAGGAGAAAAAAATATAAATATTTATGTATTTATTGAGACAGAGTCTCAGTCTATTACCCAGGCTAGGGTACAGTGGCACAATCTCAGCTCACTGCAACCTCTGCCTCCTGAGTTCAAGCAATTCTCCTGCCTTAGCATTCCCAAGTAGCTCGGATTACAGTCACACACCACTACACTGACTAATTTTTGTACTTTTATTAAAGACATGGTTTCATCCTGTTGTCCATGCTGGTCTCAAACTCCTGAACTCTAGCGATCTGCCCACCTCAGCCTCCCAAAATGCTGGGGTTACAGGTGTGAGACACCACACCCAGCCATACTTATATTTATAATCATGAAAGAAACAATTACAGATGACTTCTCAATAGACATAATGGAAGCCAGATGACAATGGAACATTATCTTCAAAGTTTGGAAAATATATATAAGTGCTAATCTAGAATAACATGACTTTTCTAGTAAACACAACTAAATGAAGTCATCATTATTAAAATAATTTTAATTAAAATACATAAGAATGATTTGTACAGAAGAAAATATGCCAGAAGTAAGCTTAGGGATATAAAGAAAACAACAGAAAGGAAAAGCAAAATATGTGGGAAATATAAATATATATTATTAATAATTGCATAAGACAATAATAATGCTTTTGATTTTTTAAATATGAAGAAAGATAAAATGTAATATAAGACTAAGGCATAGGCCTGCATGTCATACATACAATTTATGTGTTTTGAGGTCTTATAAAATATGGGAATTTGTGAAAGGATAATTTGTATTAGCAAGAATGCATTATGTAATAACTCAATTTTCTCTAAAATTAGTAAAATAAGGCCTAAATTAAAGGATAGTATAAAAAACTGCAATGAAGGGAAATATTTAATAATATAAAATAGTAAAACATTGAATAAAAGCAAAAAATTAAGCTACAAGAAATGAAGTATTAGGATGTGTACAAAGCAAATGGTGGTATGAAAGAATTAAATTCAAAATATATACAACAATAATAGTATGGATGCTCCAAATAAAAGATATGACTTTCAAACTAGTTTAAGAAATAAAGTCACAAGAAAAAAAATGTGTGAAGTTTAAGGACATAGAAAGTTTTAGGTAAAGAAGAAAGAATACTTTATAAAAATAAATGGGCAATCTACTAGAAAGATGCAGTAATTCTAAATTTGTGTGCATAGAATAATAAACTCTACATCACATGAAGCAAAAGCTTACAACTAAAAAGTTAAAGAAACATTTACAGTGGCCCCTAGGGGTTTTGGTCTGTTCTCATGCTGCTATGAAGAAATATCCAAGACTGGATAATATATAAAGAAAAGAGGTTTAATTGACTCATCATTCTGCAGGGCTGAATGGAACTTACAAAGTAAAGGGGAAAAAAAGGCACTTTCTTCACAAGGCACCAGGAAGAAGTGCCATGCAAACAGAGAAAAGCCCCTTATAAAACCATCAGATTTCATAAGAACTCATTCACTATCACTAGAATAGCATGAGGGTAACTGACCCAGTGATTTAATTATCTTCTGCTGGATCCCTACCATGACACCTGGAAATTATGGGAACTACAAATCAAGATGAGATTTGAGTGGGGACACAGCCAAAACTTATCAACAAGTATCTATGGGGGACTGGTTCCAGGATCTCCCAAGAATACTAAATACATGATGCTCAAGTAGTTGCATGTAACCCATGCACATCCTTCTGTACACTTTAAATAATCTATAGATTATTTATAATATCTAACAAATGTAAATGCTATATGCATAGTTGTTATGTTGCATTGATTAGGAAATAATAATGAGTAAAAAACTCTGTACATGTTCACTACATATATAATTACTATTATTTTAAATATTTTTGATCTGTGACTGGTTTGACCCTCCAATGCAATGCTCATAGATATGGAAGACAACTGTAGAAAAAGAAAGATTTTAACAAAATTCTATCAATTACTAATAAAAGGAGCTGTCAAAAGTAAGTATATATATAGATGTATAAAACAATGTATTGAAAAACTGAAGAATTCACATTTTATTTAGATGCACATATAGAATATATACAGAAAGCATAATTTTCATATGCTGGGCACCAAACAAGATTCACTACATTTTAAGTGCTTAAAATCATAAGGAACTAAAACTAACAATATTAAAGAAAAATAGATTCCACTGGGTGCGTAAGAAGTAAAAAGTGTATTTTTAAGTAACTTGTGTTTTCTAGAGGAAAATAGAAAGAACTTCAAGATTTTTGCAAAGGTAAAGATTTCTTAAATAGATACAAAAGTACTAAACCAAAGAAAATACTATTTAATTTGAAAATCTTTAAAAATGTGTCTTCTTCAAAATAAGCCATCAATGGTGGTCATAATAATAATCATTATGATTGTTACTGATCTGAACACTTCAAATAAGTTTTTAAAATCTCTGACATGAAAAATACTAATTAAATATTACTGTAAAATATTATCAAACTAATAAGATAAATCAATATTTTAGAAACAGGCAAATAAAATAGTTAAATTTTCTTTCTACATTTCCTAGATGAAACGGTCATTGCATGAAAAAAGATAATACTAAGTTTCTCATTACAAAATAACATTCACTAGTAATGCAGAATAAATTTAAAAATCAGAAATTAACAATTAATAAATTAAAAATCACTAATTTATAACTCTAATAAAATAATGGACTTAGATGTTGGTCATCAAGAATTGCTAACACAATAAAAAAATAGACAAGCATGCATTTTTTTTTCCTCCTTTAAGCACAGCATGACCTATATAACATAGTATTTGATATGTCATAGTTTCATTTTTGTTTGTGAAATTTTGATATCTCATATTTTGCTATGTACAGATTACCTTTATGTGTAGTGAAAAACTGAAAACAATTCAAATGTTCATCATCAGTGAAAACAATATGTTGTGTTATCATTAGCTAATGGAATATTATTCATATATATACCTGAATAAACCATCATTAATTATGATGTTGAGAAATAAAAGTCAAACATGGAAGAATACATATTTGTAATTCCATTCATAACAAGCTCAAAAGCGAAAAAGACAAAAAATAATCTACAAGATAATGGTATATTTGTGATTAAATGGAGGACAGTAATTGGTCAAATTTAGGAGATACTTAACAAATGTTCTTAATCTTTTATTTCTTGACTTGTGTGGAGTGACATGAGTAGTTACACCTTGTAATAATCCATGATTTATATTTAATTTGTACAATTCTCTTAATATATTTTACACTCCAATAAAAATTTACAAAGCGAATAATTGTTTTATTAATTTTCTTTATGCATATTATCTGTGTTGGTTTTAAATTTATACATTCTTACTTAAATTTCTTTTTTTGTGTTAATGTATCTAATTTCTTTGATTAACATAATTTTCATATGTAATTTATATTTTAGCCTTTCGATAACTTGGCAGGTTATTGGAGACTTCTAATATAATATTTTAAAATAATGACATATATTCTTAATTTTTAAAGTCATTTACCCATTTAAAAAATGAAAAATACATAATGAATCACTTTACATGGTATTTTTTAAGAGTCTTGACATTTTTGTATAAATGAAGTTGTTGAAATGCACATGATTGAGATTTTTTTTTAGTTGTTCTCTGTCCACTTTCAAAGAGATATCAATGAAACATCAACCGAAAAAAATTGATTATTTATTGCATGTTTTGGATATGCTATGCCTATCTGTGTTATATACAGTATTTATCTTAATAATTTAAATTTACATATAGAACATTTCAATTCCCTACAGCTGCACCAATAATTTATTTTTAATAGCTATAGTACAAATAATTTTTTAAGGCTCTGAGAATAAAAACAACCATCTTCTTTTATGAAATATTTGAAGAAGGTAGAGGATACAGCCATAGTTATATGTTGAGTTTCAGACAATTATAATGTGGTCACAAAGCAATTATAACAGCTAGTACATTTAAGAAAATATATTCAATTGCAGGATAATAAGGGATATAAAATGCAAAATGTGCTTTCTTCACTCAAATGTTTACTAACAGTTATGTAAGCAAACATATGGTGAGAAGGACACATTTATAAACAATTTGCAAAAATGCAATATATTAAAACATTTTTGGAAGAATTTGGCAGCATATGTCAAATTAAAATAGATAAATTCAGGACTATAACTTAAAATAAGCATATGTATATATGTGTGTGCATGCCTGTGTATATGTGCACAAAAATTTCATATATATATATACATATGATTATTGAGTCATTGGATAATATTTAGAAAATAAACTGACACTATATGTGTTTTTAAAGGTGGCTGATTTTTAAATATAATACCATGCAAAACTAAACATGCAGCAATTAATCATTGGATAGATCTATATGAACTTATATGAAAAGATTTCCAAAGAAAATTGTGATGTGATCAAAACAATTTAAAATAAATTTAGAACTTTCTTTGGTTTAAAAAAATGCAAATCTCAGTCAAAGTCTAAACAAGTTATTTTGCACACATTGACAGATTTTTTCTAAACTTTATACTAAGAGGCAAAATACCCAGAATAGCCAACATAATATTAAAGAAGAATAAAGTTAGAAGACTAATACTATCCCACTTAAAGACTTAATGTAGAGCTGTAGTAATCAAGATAGTGTGGCTTTCACAAAGGAACAGACAAATAGATCAACAGAACAGAATACATAGTACAGTAATAGTCCACATAGAGTCAATTAATCTTTGACAAAGGAGTAAAGGCAGTACAACTTTATATCCACATGCAAAACACAAAAAGAATCTAGATAGAGACCTTACAGTTTTCACAAAAATGAACTCATAATGGATCACAGTCCGAAAGGTAAAACACAAAACAATAGAACTCATAGAAGATAACAGGAGAACATCTAGATGGCCTTGGGTTTAGGAATGACTTTTTAGCTATAATATCAAAGGTACAGTCTGTGAAAGAAAGAAATAAGCTGAACTTTATTAAAATTTAAATCTTCTCTCTATGAAACACATCATCAAGATAATAAAAATGCAAGCCATGATATGGGAGAAGGTATTTGCAAAATACTTGTTAGATAGAGAACAATTATACAAAATATACAAAGAAATCTTAAGATTCAACATTAAGAAAACAAACAACTCAATTTAAAAATGCACCAAAGATGTTAACAGACACCCCACCAAAGAAGACATGCTGACAGCAAATAAGCATATAAAAAGATGCTTTAAATTATATGTCATTGGGGAAATGCAATTTAAAACAATAAGATACTACTACGCCCTCATTAGAATTGCCAAAATTCAGAACATTGACAGCACCAAATACTGACAAGGATGCAGAGCAACGGGAACTGTCATTCATTGCTGAAATGAATGCAAAATGACAAACAGTTGGAAGACAGTTTGGTGGTTTCTTATAAAAACTGAAGTTACTCTTACCATATGATCTGGCAATCACACATGTAGATATTTACCCAAAGGAGTTGAAAACTTATGTCCTCACAGAAGCTGGCATATCGACATTTATAGCAGCTTTACTCATATTGCCAAAATGTGGAATCAACCAAGATGTCTTTCGGGAGGTGAACAGATAAATAAACTGTCCATCTAGACATTAGAATATTTATCACTGAAGAAGAAATGAGTGAACAAGCCACACAAAAACACAGAGGAAAGCTAAATGCATATTACTATGTGAAAGAAGCCAATTGTACAAAGCTACATGCTGCACAATTCCAACTATATGACACTCTGGAAAAGGCAAAAATATGACGATAGGGTTAATAAAAAGATCAGTGTTTGCCAGAACTAGAGAAGTAGGGATGAACAGGTATAGCAGAAAGGATTTTTAAGGGAGTAAAACTGCCTTATATGATATGATAATTATTAACACATGTTCTTATAAATTTGTCCAAACTTATAGAATGTACAACACCAAAAATGAACCCTAATGTGGACATTCGGTGAAAATTATGTGTCATCATAGGTTCACAATTGTAACAAATATACTACTCTGGTGGGAGATCTTGATTATGGGAAAGGCTATGCATGTGTGGGGACAGGTGGTATATGTGAAATCTCTGTACCTTTCTCTAAATTTTTCTGTGAACCTAAAACTGCTCTAGAAAAATAATGACCATGAAAAAAGAATGCAGAGCTTCTTTTAGGAGAGAGAGAGAGAGAGAGAGAGAGAGAGAAAAGCAGAAAGGAAATCTAATACCTTTTGGCGATTAAGCACATATGCTTGCATTTAGGGGAAATTAATTAGGATAGAAAGAGTTACAAAGAAACTTCACATCATGTAATATATACTTCTATAATCTTTTATACACTGAACATAAATTAATATATTACATATAGAATATTAAAATCAATTAAAATGTAGAAAGATCAATAAAATTAATGCCATGTACCTTTATGAACACTATAAAAAGCAGTCAATTTTGTTCCTTTTTAAGTCTATGAAAATCAGAGAATAGTGAAGTAACTAAATGTCCCATTTCTGATTCTCTGTGTTTTGTGTTTATGAGTGGAAATAATGAATTTCCTGGGAAAAAGTCACCTTCTCTGTCAAATATAGACTACAAAATTTTCACTATAATTTACTAAATACATACTTTTAAAATAAATATTATCTTTAAATTTTAAATAAATATTAAGTACACTGATACTAGTGTATAGTGAAACCAGCTTTGTATTTGGGGATAATTAAAACTAAGTTATGATATAGAATTCATTTTATTTATAACTAGATTTGATTGGTTAATATTTGATTTAAGATGTTTATTTTTATGTTCGAGAGTAGTTAGTCAAAATTTTGATTCCTTGAAACATCCTTTTTTTTTTTTCAATATTACTGGTACCATAAAGCAAGTTGCCAGGTCTCTATTATATTCCTACCTTTGTAATAGTTTGTGTAAGCTTAATATCTAGCAGATGTCATCAACGAAGTTGCACTGGTCTGAAGATTTGTCATAAGATTTTAAAAATAATGGTTTATTTTTTAATAATTGAATGAATATTCAGATTTTAAATTAATTTTCATGTCTTTATTTTGTTAGTGTTTTATTAACAATTATTCCACTTCATGAAAAATTTTGAAGTTATTGACATAAAAGTGTCAATATACTATTATCGCTTTAATATCTGTAAATGCAGTAGTAATATCTGCTTTTTATTACTGATATTGTGATTTGTACCTTCTCTCCCACTCTTTTAAATCATAAATTATGTTTATCTTCTAAAAATATAACTTGACTTACTGTATTGTATGTTTGTTTTTTTGTCATTTATTTCTTATCTTTATTATTCCTTTATTTCATTTTAGGAAATTTTAATTTACTGTTTTCTAATTTCTTAGGATAGACACAAAGATAAATATTGATTTTTCAGCCTTTGTTTTTTACTATTACATTTATTTAATATTATATATTAGCTTTTAAGAATAGCTTTAGATGAACTTATAAGACTTGTTAGGAAATTCCTTCATGAATATTCAGCTCAAAGTGTTTAATAATTTCTGTTGTGATTTTTCAAAAATTTTCAAATATTTGGGCATTTTGTGATTTTCTGTCTTTCTTTCGTGGTTTTTTTTTTTTTTTTTTTTTTTTTTTTTTTTTTTTTTTTTTTTTTTTTTTTTTTTTTTTTTGTGCCTGAATCCTACAGTGGTCTGAAAACAGACTTTTTATTATATGTTACTGTGGTCAGAAAACATGCTTTCAAATATTTTAATTTTTAGATACTTGTCAAGATACTCAACCATATGGCCTAATATATTGTCTATCGTGATAAATGTTCTATATATTTGAAAAATTGCTTCTTATCTTGATCTACTTATTGCACAAATAACTAAGAGATGAGTTGGAAAATTAACTACGTGTGTGGACTTTTATGTCTACTTTTAAACATACATTGCAGCTATTACTAGTGTATAATTTTTAATTATTTTCCTATTGAATTTAATACTTTATAGTCACAAACGATCATCCTTCTCAATATAGAGTAATATTCCTGACATAAAGTTTATAACATCTTTCTTTTGGTAAATGTAAATATGCCTTATTTTTTAACTTTCAATATTTGTTATCCTTATGTTTTAAGTACATCTTTTATAAAAGATATACTGTTTTGTAAGTTTTTTTTGACAAATATGTGAAAAAGGACTTATTAACCCATAGTCTAGAGGAGTGGCAATTCATAAAATAATTAAAACAAAATCTAACATAACAACTTTTATTTTATTGTGAAATTAACATAAGCAGTTAAGATAAAGTTTAATAGAAACCTTAAGGTGCAGATTCCAGTTCTGCAGTTCTGCAGATGAATTAATCCCTCTGCAGCCTTTCTCTCCCACTGATTAAAGCAAAACCTTGGGCCAAAATGAAAACCACACACTGCGTGAATACTCTGAAAAGTAATAAAAAGCAGGGGAATTTTGAGGAAAAGGTCAAATTCACATATTCAAAGAAACATTAGTACATGGTTGAGATCTAATTTTTTTTCTTTCATTTCTCCTTTTGCTTCTTTTTTATGTTCCAGCTATGACCAAAGGTGTACTAAATCCATAATTTTATAGGAGTAATCAGCAAAAATGTCAAAAAAAGGCCAATCTTTTTTGGACAGGGAATCAGGTATAAACAGCTCTGGGAGTAAGAATGTAAAGTAGTTTCCATTATTTTTATTATATTTATCTTTTTTGTCTTTTATACCTGCCCTGAATTCAGCTCAGTCCCAGATCTGTACTATCATTACCATCGCAGAAGCACAGGCACCGTTTGAGAAAAATCTGTCCCTATAGTAGAGAAATCAGGGAAACAGCCCTGGCTGTGCAAAGCATGTGTGGGAAAATCACTGTTGATTGATTGATTGAATTATTTTCTCTCTCTTTTTTTTCACTGTTTACTCTGAAGAAAGCTTCAGCTGTGGAACTGTATGACAGTGCCGGATTCTGAAACAAACCTCTAAGAGAAATCAGTCTTTCCAGCCATAGCAACTGATAAAAGATATTCCTCACATGAAGAGAATGTGGAGGAAACTCTCTCCTCATGAAGAGGAGAAAGGTGGAGGTGATTCCTCAGTTTGTGCATGAATGGACATGTGTTGGGCTCAGCTCCACATTGCACATGTGTGGAAGCAATTGTAGGAATTATAACAAAGGCTTTGAGAACTGAATTAAAATAGAAACAAGTGCTGAGTCCAAACCCTATCTTGAGTCTGATACAGAGAGGCAGACCTAAATAATTAGTGCCCCACAAGACTTTCAAAATTAAATAGAAAGACAGAACCGATATTGTGAATCTAACCAAGTGAATAGCCTGTCAAAATAAAATTATGAACATTTTCCATAGAAATTAACCAGGTCCCTCAGGTAAATTAAAACACAGTAGTCACAATGTCCAGAATACCATTCCAGTTATTTGTAACAGAAAATAAACTTTGTTCACATTATTTTTTCCTTGGAAAACAATTTATAAAGCCAAGACAGAAGGTAAGGAAAGAAGCTTATTTCAGGAAATTCTGAAGGAAGCCCTGTGTTGCTGATGGGAAGAGCTCAATAGTAAAGATTTTAGTTTTTGCTTGAGGAGCAAAAAGAAAAACTCTTAAATTTCAGAAAGATAGTATGGAAATATGCTCCTTCCTTATTTTTTATTTCCTCTTATTTTCACTAATGTCTCACAAACCAGCAACAGGGCAATTCCTCATACTTCATGGGGAGAGGCTATTGACAGGGGGAGCCAAAACTCTGACAGAGGTAATAATTTCCTTCCCCTTGGTGGAATTATAGGTAGGAAAAACAAGATAGGCCATCTTAGAAGCATAAAACTCTGATTTGTTTGGAAAAAACAGAAATTCAACATGGCATCAACGGGTAGATTGGTTACAATATAAAATGGACTTCAAAAGGAAATGACCCTGTGTCTTAGGAACTGAGATTGAGACATTGTTCTATAATAATTGGAGCTTCAGAAGAATGCAATCATTACATGTACAAAGTCAATACAATGTCAACATAAAAGACAAATGAAAAATCTTTAGTAATGCTTTCTATCTTCTCTCTACATATCTTCATTCAGGTGTCTTTTGATATGGTTTGGCTAGGTCCCCACCCAAATCTCAACTGAATTGTATCTTCCAGAACTCCCCCATGTTGTGGGACGGACCCAGTGTGAGGTAATTGAATCATGAGACCTGAACTTTCCCATACTATTTTTGTGATAGTGAGTAAGGCTCACAAGATCTGATGGGTTTATCAGGGGTTTCTGCTTTTGCTTCTTCCTCATTCTCTCTTGCTGCCACCATGTAAGAAGAGCCTTTCACCTCCTGCCATGGAAGCGTAAGTCCAATTAAATCTCTTTTTCTTCCCAATCTCAGGTATGTCTTTATCAGCACCGTGAAAAGGGACTAATACAGTAAGTTGGTACCAGTAGAATGGGGCATTGCTGAAAAGATACCTGAAAATATGGAAGTGACTTTGGAACTGGGTAACAGGCAAAGGTTGAAACAGTTTGGAGAGCTCAGAATAAGACAGGAAAATGTGTTAAACACGGTATTCCCAGGCAACAAATCTGCACTCCCTGTATCTAATATAAAAGTTGTTAAAATTAAAAATAATAATAATAATAATTGAAAGTAATTTTTAAAAAGATAGACAGTCAATTAGAAATCTTTACATAGCCAAAAATTCATTGCCAAAGCCAATATTGAGAAAAGGATTGATTAGGTTGTCTTCCAGGATTTTTATAGTCTGAGGTCTTACATTTGAATATTTAATCCATTTTAAGTTGGTTTCTGTGCATGGTAAAATGTAGGAATCCAGCTTTAATCATCTGTATCTTTACTTTTCTAAAGAATTCTAATCGAAAGACCCAGTGTGTTTGCTTCAACATAAAACTGATAGATTGACTTGTAGGGTGTGTTTTATTATTATTTTTTCCAGTCCTTAGTTTGAATACCAAAAATTTCACTGTTCTATACATGAATTAAAAGATATTTTTATGCATTTTAAATATTTTACAATAAAATATTTTAAAATGCTAGTTGGGGGAAGCTATATCAAGTGAGAACAAATGTGTATCTGTAATTCCAAACAGGGAAAAGACTGAAATACAAGCACATGACACTAGTGACCTTAATATCATAGATATAGATTAAATAGTAAATTATGATTTTCTTGATCTAAATTTCCTTGAGAACTACCTAAATTACATTGAATACCATCAAAAACAAGATGCTCAATAAGAAATACAAGCTCCCTGCTCAAAATTTTTCAGAAGTGAACCATTTATAACTGTGTTATATTTCAGCCTTAATAAATTCTGAGCATGTAATTTTCTTAAAATATAATTTTATAAAATAGAATTTAGATGTTAGAATTATTGTTATCTTTGTATCTGATGTTTATTGATCTTTTTAACAGAAGAGTAAGGCCTTCACAATCTCAAGTCAGACATATTAATAAGCCATGCCAACCCTTCCTCTCAAAATCCCAACTATCTTTGTATATTTGACAGCTGCTGGAGTGTAGACAGTCTTCCAGAAATAAAGGAATGTGAAGCACACTGGGGAGCGTAGACACCGCATAAGCAAGGATATCCAGAAATGTTACTCAGTGGGAATTATTTTATATTGTTTCATGTAAGGATGATACAGAAATCTAATTTGTAATTATACAAATTAACTAAAGCCTAATATAAAATAACATTATACATATGGAGTGTATCATATTAATGGGAAAGGGATGACAATTGCTTCTTCTTAATATTATCACTAGCAATTGTTTTCATTTAGGTCAATATACAAAGATACAAATTAACCAGCTATAGTTTTACTTATTCTTAAAAATTCAATCCTGATTACTTAAGACTGTTATGTCCAGAATTATTTCTGCTTTAGTTTGTTCTTTTATGATAGTCAATTAAGTTTTCTTAGATTAATAAATTGATTTACCTATGCCTATAGAAATAATAAAAATTTTTTGACCCAGTATGCCAACTTTCCAGTTATAAAATTGAGCTAATTTAAAGACAATGGTTTGTTTATATCCATCATTGACATTTTTCTACAACACACACACACACACACACACACACACACACACACACACACACACACAATTCTATTTTGTAGGAAAAATTGCTTTTTAAAGTCATTATTCCCTGAGGTGGCATGTTAAGTAAACAAGAAAAAAAGAAAGGAAGAAAGAAAAATAAATAAAAGAAAAAAGAAACAGTGAAACAGTGGAGGAGACCATAGTATATGTTTACTTTATAAATGATTATTTTACTCTTTTCTGGGTAAAAATACATAATGACATGACTGAAATTTGAAAAAAATATAAATATTAACAATAATAATTTCTTCATTGCTTGCATTTTTTTCTCTTGGTAAAAGATTTTAAAAATCTTTTTTCTTTCTACATAAATAGCTGCATGTTGATTTATAAAAAGCAACAAGTATACTTGATAGAATCTTGCTTTGGGGGTAATTAATGATTAAGGATATATGCAACAAAAGAATTTTGTGTGTTATTGCTAAGGCAGCAAATTCTGCCCAACTTTCTACAGCACATCCTCCAATTAAGAAGGCAGCTGTCATGTTGACTGAATTGGTAATCTGTTCATATGTCACCAGGGAATGTTTAAGTTTACTGAAATGTGAAGTCACTAGAGAATGTTCAAGCTTCCAAATTAATGTTTCCTTGGAGTTTTGTCACTGACAACAAGAAAAAATATTAATTTTGATGGTCTTTCTGGATTTGTAGAGTCATTCTTGTTACTGCAGGTCTGAATTTTTAATACTGGCATAGAGCAGGGCCTTTTAAAAAACAGTACAATAAAAATAGAGGTTATTTTTCTGCCTTCTGGTTTTTGTCCAGACCCCAAAAAAGACTGCTATTCATGAGAAATTGCATGGTTTTATGAAAATGTTTATATTAAGGCTTGTGAATTTTTAGTAGAATCAAAATTAATTGTATAAATCACACTTAAAAATAAAATAGTAGTAAAGTATAAAAACCATCCTACTATAAGTAGTACATAAATTCTCTGCAATGGTCCTCAAATACCTTTAGCCTATGTCTCCAAGCTCTGCACAATGCTTTTGCTACCTGAAATCATGTCATATAACAGCATATAATAGACATGCACGCACGCGCGCGCACACACACACACACACACACACACACACACACAGAAAGTAAAGTTAGCTGTTTTTGAATGATTTATATTAAATACACCATTTAAGAAACCTTCCCACCTTTCATTGTTGTTGTTAACTGCAACTCTACATTTTGATCTTAAAGACAGAGGGGTCAGTCAGAAAAATATATATAATGATGGGAAATCTGATGAGAATAAAAAGAGAAAAAGCAAGAGAGAAGTACACAACTAGTAAAAGAGGAAGAAACAGAAGATAATGCAGATTAAAAATAAGGTGTAAAAAAGAGTGAGAGCAGAAAATAAGAAACCCTGAAAATCTACATGATTCTCAGCTCCTCATTTGGATGAAAGCGATTTAGGAAAGCAATCCAAAAAACTTTTAAACCAACTTGTATTTGGCTTGAAAATCTGTATTGATCCTACTTAATGTTTTAAAATTTTACTTCCTTTTATATCAGTTTTTGCCATTATATTTCTCCAGAGTCTGCATAGCACTCATCTGAAATGTATCTGACTATATAAAAACATTTTAGATCTTGGCAGATACCAGAATTACAAATAAATGTGAGGTAAAAGTTAATTCTAAATGTAACGTATATTTCTATTTCTGGGATAATGAGAAAGTGAAATAAAATATTAACGGGCATGATAAAATTAAGATATTTATACTAAATGAATAAAGAAGCTTACAAAACAGAAAATATGATTTCCATTGTATAAGCGGAAATAAAAAGCTGGCTTATGGAACCTTTAGGTTGAACCTAGCATCATAAAGTGAGTTAGAAATTCAGTAAAACTCTCCCTAGCTGCTGTAACGGAATTCACAGTGGATAGAGGAAACGTGACACAAGCAAAAGACATCAGAAAGCATTTGTTATAGGAAATACGAATGAACTTTGAAGATTTTTGGCCTGAGTAGCTAGAAAACTAAAATTAGCAACAATTAAAATTGGGAAAGTTGTATGTGAGGCAGATTTTTTTTTTCCAGACTAACCATTAATTCAGTTTTGTTTTGGACAGGCTGAATTTAAAGGGTCTACTTTGGTTCCAATGAAAATATAAAATAGTCAGATAAACCTGGATTTAGCATCCATACCTAGTCTATGTATATTCTATTTAATGTATTTCAACATCATTGGCAGATTGATGTTTATTTAAGCACATTACTATGTTTTCATAGATAACTTGATTCTATTTTTATCAATGATATCTACTCATTTCCTCATTCTTAAAAGTTTACCAATCTGTCTGACAAATAATGATATCATTCATATTTGAACTCCAATCTAGAGTGCCTTGAGTTTATTATAATTCCTTGACTGACTCTAAATCCTGGCTTCAAAATTTCTTGTGATGTTTTGTAAAAGACTAAAAAACCCTACTCTTTGAGTTAATTCATTAATTGCTGGTAATTTGAATAGAGGGTGGAAGCAAGTTTATGCTTTCAGATTCCATGTATACATCTCTTCTGCAGAACTCATCCCCAATTCTTGAATTTCATTTCTTCTACAATACTAGATCCTTATCTATTCTCAGTTACAGCTGAGCTTCCTTCCATGATTACTCTTAAAAAATAGTCCCTACATTTATTTTATTTTACCTATTCTTAACTGTTTCTCAGTGGCTCTGACCAATGCCATCTATATCCTCGGTAATAAGCTCAGGCACTATTTCATCACTGAGCCTAGGATGATAATACCCTAATGTTTTAAAATGAAATAATTTTAACTACTTTAAATACATCTTTTGTTTTATACAAATAGTTTATATTCATAACTCACATTGAATTTGTCAATAATTGAATAAAATATTTCTATAATATAAGTGAAACATTTTATGGACAAAATGACCTAATAGTTACATTAATAAACCATTTAAATACTTACACACAATAGTTTCTACATTCACAACTTTATACCCTTATTAATGTAGCATCATAGTCACAAAAATGTGGAAGCCATTAAAAAGACAACAAGGTAACGCTACATTCAGCCTTATACTCAAAGGTAAACAGTTTAGATGAATCAATTCTTCAAAATCTATACGCAACCAAAACTCAACTAAGTTGAAACATACCAATGTAATTAAAATTTTTGAAGATTTCAAAATGAAAAATTTCAGTTTCAGATGATTTAACTAGGGAAATCTACCAAATATTTCAAGGATTAACGTGAGCTTTGCATGATCTCTTCCAGAAGATAGAATAGGAGGAAACGTATTAATTTTCCATTGTTGCCTTAAACAATGGCTTGAAGCAATTTGGATTTATTATTTTACAGTTTTGTGTCTTACAGAAATAAAATCCTGATGTAATCAGGATTGGTTCTTGATAAAGACTCAAGGGAAAAATCTATTCCTTGACTCTTATAGTTTTTGGTGGCTGCTAGAATTCC
This sequence comes from Cebus imitator, assembly GCF_001604975.1. NCBI lineage: Eukaryota > Metazoa > Chordata > Mammalia > Primates > Cebidae > Cebus > Cebus imitator. Next base: position 4,545,144 of record NW_016107428.1, read on the forward strand.
TTGGCTTGTTGGCAACATTACTCTAGTACTTTGATCTTCACATCACTTTCTCTTCTTTATGCATAAAATCTCCTTTTGTTTCTGTCTTACAAGGACTCATGATTACAAAATACTTCGATAGACATCCACAAAATATGTAGGTTCCATATGCTGAAAATTTCAAAACCCTTCTGAAAGATATCAAAGTGGGTGTAAATAAATAGAGAGGCATGCCTATTCATGGATTGGAAGACTTGATAGAAGAAAGAGCTCAATTCTCCCAGATGTATCTATAGGTTTAATGCAGTTTCTTTCAAGCTCCATGAAAGTTTATGTGACAGAAATAAATAAATTTACTCTAAAATATATGAGGAAGGACAAAGGTCTTAGAATAGCTGAACATTGACATAACTCACTTTTATGCAAAAATTGATTCACAATCAATCATGGAGTTTAGTATAAAATGTTGAAATATAAAATTTAGAAAAACATATGAGAAAAACCCAGGAAAGGGGGCTAAGCAAATAGTTCACCAAATTCATGATTGATAAAAGGGAAATTAAGTTGGACTTATGAAAATTTTAAAAATTTGCTTAGTAGAAGCTCATGTGAAGATCAAAAAATAAGTTGCATATTCCGAGAAAATATTTTCAAACCACACATCTGACAAAGAATTAAAATCTAGAATACAAAAGGAACTCTCAAAACTTAACCATAAAACAACATAAAATCTAATTACAAAATAGGTGAAAAACATGAGCAGAAATTTTCCTGAAGAGAAAGCATAAACGATAATACACACATGAAAAGATGTTTAACTTCAGTAGTCATTATTTAAGTGCAAGTTAAAAAAATCATAAAACATCATTATAGAAATAACTGAATATTTAAATTAAAACAAAACAATTGCAGCACCAAAAATGACAAATAGGTAAAAGTTGGATCACTCATGCATTAATGGTAGAAAATTATTTGACAATTTCTTATAAAATAAAACATTTAATTAACAATGACTCAGAAACCCTTCAACATTTACCCCAGAGGAATAAAACTTGCATTCACAACAAACAAAACATCTCTACAAGAATATTCACACTACTCTTATCTGTAATAGCTGAAACCTGGAAACAGCTCAGATGTCTTTAACCAGGTGAATAGTTAAACAAACTGTATTAATAAATTCCACTAAATATGGCGATAAAAAGAAACCAACTATTAATACACATAACAACTTAGAAGAATCTCCAGGAAATTATGCTTAGTAAAGAAAGTCAAATCCAAGAGGTTATATATCATATGATACTTTTTATCTAGTATTTTTGAAATGATAACATTTTAGAAATGGAGAACAGATTTGTGGTTGCCATGGACTATTAGGGATGAATTTGTAGGTTCTTATGGTGGTAGCAGTGACAGAGTGAGGCCAGAGTGAGGTGGGTGTGTCTATAAAAGAGCACCAGAAGAAATCTAGAGGAATCCTTGTAGTGCTGAAACTATCCAGTATCTCGACTGTGTTGGTGGATACTCAAACCTACACAGGTGATAAAAATGCTAAAAACTTACGATAGATCAGCACACACACATACACACTCAAAAATAAGTACAAGGAAAACTGGAAGAATCAGAAGCAGATCAGTGGATAGTATCAATGTTATTATCCTGATTATTATATTAATATTGCAAAATATTACTTTTTGGGGAAACATAGCCAATTATACAAGGAGCAAGTGTCTCCTTTCTTAACATTGAATATGAATGTACCAATCATTACATTTTACAAAACTTGATTCAAAAAATATACAGATGTAGAATAAACATACAATAAAGATCTTTAATAATCTCTGCTACTGTTAGTCCCCTGCTCTAAAATTATATTTAATGTATATATATATATACATTTCTCAACAAATAGAATAGTTGAGTTTTTGGCATCCAAGTTAGATGGAATTATTTTTTGACCAAGACATTTTATCTCTATAATACTCTTTAATATTATACTTTAACTTGTTGAATGACAGAAAAATCCAGAAACACAGTAAATTAGAGTGTCATTAACTGACAATTGAGTTGTTCTTACTTAGTTTTAAAAACGTAAATAAACCTGTCACATCTTGTATTACTAGACTATAATGAAAACATGTGAGGAATTATTGTAACTCATTTATTATATTTTCTCATTTATTTTAAAAGAATCAATCTTGACATAATGATCAAAAATTAGACGAATCTATGTTAACTTATTTTTTACAAAGACTAGAATTTTTGGTTGTTGTACTTAAGTTGGTATTTAGGAATGTAAATCACAGTAGCAACCCTCTTTTGTGTTTGTTTGTTTGTTTGTTTTCAGACAGAGTCTTGCTTTGTCACCCAGGCTGGAGTGCAGTGGTGCAATCTTGGCTAACTGCAACCTCCACCTCCCAGGTTCAAGCCATTCTTCTGCCTTCCTCAGGCTTCTGAGTATCTAGGATTACATATGTACACCAATACACCTGGCTAATTTTTGTATTTTTAGTAAAGATGGGGTTTCACCATATTGTTCAGGCTGGTCTCGAGCTACGGACCTCATGACTCGCCTGTCTCAGCATCCTAAAGTGCTGGGATTAGAGGTGTGAGGCCACCATGCCCTCCCTACAGTAGCAACTCTTTATGCTTACTTCTTATCATTTAACTTGTATTTACTCATCTAATGTTCTATGAAGAGATTTTCATGTATAAAAAACATTATTGAAGTGTGAGAGAAAAACATTGTGTAACCCTAAGTACCTTAAATGTCCTATTACATTGCAAACATTTGTACAAAAACGCATTAACTACTTTCTATATTTTCTTCACCATTTAGTAGTAAAAAGCTTTCAAGTGTGTTAACCCAAGAAAAATAGCCATATATTGTGACACCTGACCACATTATACATATTATGGCATAATATCTTTTTTAGCTACATATCTAGTGGTTTACTTAACCAAAAGCATAATCAGTGAAATTAAGCTCAAAAGAGTACACATTAGTGCATTTATTAGAGAGCCATTTTAACAATATTGGCATTATTTGCTAAAATGACTAAATAGACAAGTTTCTGCTAATTGTAAATATTTAAGATAAACAAATACTCAACGGTTTATCACTATACATGGACAAAAACATTACACATGTACAATTACTGGACCTGTTTACCCTATCTCTGGTATCCACAGATTCCACAATACATTTTTAAAAGATATTTAGATATTTCTCAAAATTTAAATAATTCAATGAGTTTTTCTTTGAGCACCTTCAATATTTTCTGTTTTGGGTAAGAAGAGATGGATAGTTTGCTCTGCTTTTATAAAAGACATGCACTTGTACTTTGCATATATTTATACATTTGGTTATTAGAATATTTGTAAGAAATTTAAGTACTTTCAATTTTTGTTAATATATTCTGCCAAGTTAAGAGGAGATTTTAGAAAATTATTAGTGTTGCCTTCAATTATTTTCAGTCCAAAATTTCTTATTTGCCCTTGGAGCTTTGGGTCATGTAAATTGAAGTGAATTGATTGGATTTCCTAACTTTTCTTTACAGAATTCACAATAACTAAAAGTCATATTGCACATATCTAAAAAGAAATTGTCTTTAAGACATTTGATTCTAAGAATATTTAAATCACCATAGAGCAATGGGACTATAATTAATTAAAATGTCCCCAAATGACTACAGACTGAGAACACATGCTATATGTGTATATATGAGATAAATTTATATAACTAAAGATAGGATTTAGAGAGGAAAATATGTTATTAATAATCCCAGAGTGAAGGTATATTTAGGACTTTTTGTTATATTGGTGTAATTATACTATTTAAAGGCAAATCACTCAACAATTTCATGAAAATGAATTTAAACTACATTCTCCATGACTGTGTTTTTCACTTAATAAGGACATAGAGTTAGATAAATATATAAAATCACAATGATATTTGACTAAATTCTACTTAGTAAACTTGTGTGTTGTACATTTTTGTGCAGAATTTTATGATTGAGGATTAAAATTATTAAAGCAGACGCCAATGTTCTTACAGATTGTAAATGGCATCTGGGACTTAAAATCATATTTATCTGATAACAAAGTTTATCTTTTAACCACAATGGAAAATAAATATTAATATAAAATTTAAACTTTATATATCTGTTAGCAATCATTGAGTTCCCAAAAAGCAATGTTATTTGTTGCATTGACATAAAACCTCATTAACAACATTCTGCTCTAGTATATAAAGATGAGTAAAATGAAATGTAAACAATGTATTTACTCAATGAGGAACATGTCACTATTCTTAATTTAAATGCTTTTTTTTTTTTTTTTGGTAATTTTTTTTTTTTTTGGTAACATGCTAAGTATCTCACAAGTCAAAAGCTGTAGAATTATTTAAATCTTTTATTTTTTAACTTATATTTGTTCTTCCTTGTACTATGCTTTTCTCATAATATGCTCTATTTATTTACTAGCAGTGAAAAGAAGAAAATTAGAAAATATTCAAAAGGAAAAAATATCGCTGTATATTATCATACAAATGAAGTATATAAGCAATTTCAAGTTAAAATTTAGGTTAAATATTAATAGGTTATTTAACTTCCACATAGTTAAGTTCTTTCTTGACCCTGCCTTCCATAGATAACAATTTTGAATTTTGAAAAGAGTAAAAAGGATAAAACATGAGAAAAAGGAAAAATGAACCCAAAGTCCTGATTCAATGAACAAAAGCAGGAGGCTGATTCTGGAAAACAGAAGGAATCAGCACAGAATAACAGGATGAATTACTTCTTTATAAAGCTTTTTGACTAAAAGAAGACCAAGTTAATACAAAATAAAGAGTTTAAAATTTCAATAGAAATGCTTCAGTCTTCTTGCACTGAAGAGGCAGTGCATAGAGTTGGAGCAACAACATCTGCTGGGTAGTGAGATGAGATACCAGAAAGAAGAGATGCAAGGAGGGAAGGCTCACATTCTGTGTACAAACTGCCTAAATCTCTAAGTAGCATCAACACATGTATGCATGGAACAGGTCTCTGCTAAGGCTAAAAGAACTCAACTGATAATTTAGTTACCAAATACCAGGCATAAAATTTGCAGTTTGAACTGCAAATTCAGTTAATTGTCTTTTTTTTTTTTTTTTTTTTTTTTTGCCACTCTTAAAAAATTTAACAAACCCTGGAATTCCAAAACAAAATGCTCAAAACATCCTGGATAAAATGCATAAGTACTCATACCAAAATCAGAAAATGTGATCATTCTCAAAATTTTTTAAAGGCAATATAGCACATTGTTAAATTAGCAGACACGGACATTAACATTCCTGTAAAACTATGCTCACAAACATAAATAGAAATATTCTCATGAGAGTTCAACCATAATCACTAGAGAATACTGCTATAAAAATGTAAAAAGACCTATGTAAACAGATATATCCCATGTTCATGGACTAAAATACTCAGTATTGTTAAGATGTCAGTTTTTCACCAAGTAACCCATAGGCTCAATTTATTATTAAAACGATTATAATATGTATACGGAAATTAAAAGATTTTAATATCTAAAGCAATCTTGAAAAAGGAGAAAAACACTGAGGAGTTTGCATTATCTTACTTCAAGGATTACAGTAAAGCTACATTAATCAAGAAAACATGACACTATCATAAGGATTGACTTAGATTACCAGAGAAAAAAATAGAGAGAGATTAGACATAAATCCATTTTTATAGCCTTTAGATAACAGTAGTAAAGCCATCCAACAAAGAAAGTCTTTCCAAAATTGTGCTGGAATAACTGAATAACCATAGGGAGAAATAATAAACCTTGAATTTATTCCACACCATACCCCAAAGATAACTTGATGTAGATCATAAACCTAAACATACAAGTTAAAACCACAAAGATTTTAAAGAAAAATTAAAAATGGCAAGATCCCATTAACCATATAGTTTTAAGGAATTCATATTTACAAAGAAATAATTATCCAAATGTCTCCAAGAAATACACTATTAAAATATGAACAGTGGATGGGTGCTGATTCATGAACTCTTTTTATTTTATACCTATGATGGGATAAGTACAAAAAATTGACAGTGTTTTGAAATTTTTAGAGTGGTTTGTCATTTCTAGGACATTATCCATGGTTCTACCAGGAGAGTAATTTCCTAGAACAAGACAACACTACTAAAAGTGTGATCTGTGGATATGTGCTGATTCACAAACTTTAATTTTTATGTTACCATCACAAAATAACCAAAGACATTGAAAATAAGTGTTTCAAAATTTTTATAGTGATGTAGCATTTCCAGGATATTGACTGGCATAGAGATCATTTTAGGAATTGTTGAATTTGCAAGATGAGTTAAATGTGGAGTAACTGACATACTAATTAGGACCAATGTGATTACCATATTAGTTACTTTAAGGGTAGTTTGTTGGTTGTATCCACAAAGCACATGAAAAGTGCCTAAACATATTTGTTTAATATAATTGGTTATTTTACAATAATTGTAAGTTTAGAAGTCTTATAGTTTAGAAATTAATTGGTAAGACAGGTCACAGTGGGTTATGCCTGTAATGCTAGCACTTTGGGAGGCTAAGGTTGGCAAATCATGAGGTCAGGAGTTTGAGACCAGCCCGCTTAACATGATGAAACCCTGTCTGTTTTTAAAATATTTAAAAAATTTGCTGGGCATGGTGGCGGGTGCCTGTAATCTCAGCCACTCGGGAAGCTGAGGCAAAAGAATCACTGGAACCTGGAAGGTGGATGTTGCAGTGAATTGAGATCACGCTACTGCACACCAGCCTGGGTGACAATGTGAGACTCTGTCTCAAAAACAAACAAATAAATAAAAATTAATGGATAATTTACATAAGTCCAAGTAGTATTATTTAATTTAAACCCTAAAAATGATAATGAAAGTGATTTTGAAAATAAAAGTCCAAAGTGTCTGTGCCACTTTTATTCAAAATGTGACCATTCATATATGTTTGGCTTTGTAACCATAATTGAGTGCTAAACCCAATATATGGTAATTTGCAGAGCACTTACTTGCAGAGTTCTTTTAAATGCCGGCACTAAACTGTTCTGTTGTATTGTTCTGTAGAAACTCTTCTTCCAATGATCTAACTTTTCCTTTATCTGACATTGGAAAACATATGTCATCTCTTCTTTTAATGGTAGTATATAGTTTGGCCATTGATTATTTTAATAATCAGACACTTCTATTTAAGAAAGAACAGAGTTTCTACAGAACATTATTATTTAATAATTTAACAAAAATTATTAATGGAGTAGCAATTGCAGTCTCTTAGCCTCTAGTTCAGCTGGGTCTGAGTTCTTGTCCCACGATCATGAGGAACAAAACGCATGGACACCAGAAAGTGAGTACAGTAGGATTTATTAAGCAAAAGGAAAGTTCTCAGCAAAGAGAAGGGGCCTGAAACTTTGCCAGAAGCTAAGTTCTTGGTCTTTCATGTGTCAGAAACCAGAAAGTCTTCTGTGGGTTTTGTCCAAAAGAAAGGGTTAAAGTTTCCTCCTGGGGTGTTGAATGCCTAAGGTTGGTCAGAGTGACTTCATCTTGGTTATTACCCTTGAGTTCCAAAGCAAAACTCACAGGGGTGGGGGCTCAAACCACAATGCTAATGTCATGCTAACAACATTGTAATGAGCTGGGTCACGTTAAGGACATTTAGGTTGATTTATTACACCTGCACCTAAGTTGGGACAGTTCCTTCTGAGAGGCATCCTGGAACAAGGAGAAGTTCTTAACCACAATTCTTCATTTCTTCCCATTAGCTGCGGAGGTAGTGAGAGTGCGATCCCTTGGTTGTTCTTTGAACATTTCCCTTCTCTGTCCTTTTCCCAAGGCCTTTCCTTTGTATCTGCCCAGCCAGCCCCTAACTGCCTCCTTTCTCAGTAGATGTTTTTGATCCTGCATATCTAGAGAAGTTTATCACTGAATCTTTTAAAATTTATTATTTCATTTTCCCTTAAAATAAAATAAATACATATGAGCTTAAAGGATCTTACAATTATTTCTCTCATTTAAAGGTAAGTTTTACTCTAACTTTGGAGAATAATTTATTAGAACACTTTACCAATAAAAGATCGAAAATGCATTTTAAAAATTCAGTATGTCATGCATCATTTTAGAAAACAAGATAACAGTGGAGCTTGCAAACGTGGCTTATAAATCTCAGCCATTAATATTATTTGAATACATATAAACAACAGAGACATACATTATTCTGTATGATTAATGTTGTCATCAATCCAACTTGGATGGTTAACAAAGAAGCAGCAAGCTCAGTTCTTACAATAAAAACTTTAAGTGCAGATATCCCCAGTGTTTACTTAAAGTGTGCATGTAGGTACTTAAAAGGAAGAATGAATTGCTAGTCGATCATAACTTTTTGTTTAGGTAAAATTGCAGGATGATGATTCATGAGTGTATTAATAATACTTTTATATGTATGAATAATGTGTAGAGTTTTGTATTTATTTTATTATTTCCTGTGTTAGCTCTATAGTTATATAATCTAGTATGTATATGCTCTTTGTTTTGTTTTTTTTTACTCTTTGTTTTGTTTTTGAGACAAAGTCATGCTATGTTGCCCTGGCTGAAGTGCAGTGGAGCAATCTCAGCTCACCGAAACCTCTGCCTTTTAGTTTTACACAGTTCTTATGCCTCAGCCTTCCAGGAAGCTGGGATTACAGGCATATATCACCATGCCCAGCTAATTTTTTATTTTTATTTTTTGAGATGTGTTTTTGCCATGTTAGTCAGGCTGGTCTTGAACTCCTGACCTCAAGCAATCCATCTGCCTCGGCCTCCCAAAGTGCTGGGATAACAGGCATGAACCACCATGCCCAGCCTATTCTTATATGTATAGGCTTTTATATATGTTGTATCTGGCAACTAAAATTGAATTTCCTTTTTATCATTTTCACTTCAATTTTACTAATAATTTGTATCATATTCTATAAAAGCATTATATAACAGTGGATTAGAAATTTAAAAGAATCAATGAAACAATTATTCATAAACCAAAGATTAGTTGACAATTTTATCTATCCTAAAACACCAGTCATTATATTAATGTTAATATCTCAATGTTCTAAGTTTTGTACAATATAAATTAAGGATAAATACTGTTTTTAAAATTAGACATGGCACATTAGAAATAAATTCATAACTTTGTTAGGTACACATTAATACACAATCAAGATATTACTTCTCTTTACTGTAGAAATATGTTTATATTTGTTTTAAGATGTGCTTTTAAGTACTAACTAAAAAAGGAAACAAAAGGAGCAAAACAGATTTTAATAGTGAACAATTGCATTTTTTTTTTACATTTGACACTAGTTTCAAAATTGTTTATGGCTTTCCATAGAGTTTCTCAAACTTTAACACATTTGTACTTTTATAAATTCACCTTTGTCCATGTAAGATAGACTGAAGAGTAATTTATCGGACTTACATTATAACTGGCTCTGAACAGGGCCATAGCAAGAAACAGCAAATATGCAGAGTGTAAGCCTTTGAAACCAATGTTCTTCTTTTCTATTGTAAAGAAGAGAGGGGAAGATGAAAGGTGTGGGTAGACACCTCTAGGTGTGACATAGATACAAAAGCAGTGTGCTGCCTGAAGTAAATTATACCATGCTGTGTAGACTGCTTAGTAATGAGGTTAAATTTAATTCACTTCCCACTTTGAAAATAGTTGATTGGTAGGTAAAAATAGAGTTGATACAGGAAGCAATTCTGGCGAAGGCAATCTCTACAGAGTAGTGCCTATAACTGTAAATGCAACATGGAACTCCATTGGCCTTAAAGCAGGGCAGAGCTTCCTAGTCTTACATGGTGATTGTCAAGTACAGAATGAGCCCAATCATTTTACACCTTCCCTTAACTTCTCCTTTTTTTCCTCAAGTCTCCAAGAAAATAAGCAATATTGATTGTTCAGATTTAAAACATACTAAATGCATACTTTGCTATAAAAAATAAATTATTTATTAGAAAAAAATTCGGTAGTACCTTCCATGTGCTGATCATTTACTATGTATCAGAATTATGAATAAGCACACTATAGACATTAACTCTTTTAATTTTTTATTATCCTAATAACAACTGTGCAGTATTTTCCTTTATCCTCCTCATTTTAGAATACACACATTTAAATGAAATATAGAATCAGAATATATTAATAGAATATATAATCCTAAAATATATCTGTCTATCTCATTACAGCCATATATTTATAACTAGAATATAGTCATATATTTATTAGAGATTGAGTTAATATATTCTACAATAATCCTAACCAAGTTTGTTTAATTTCACTGTCAATGATCCTACTGCTTTCCTCCTCTATTTTCTGGGAAGAAATATTTAAACATATACAATAAACAATATAACTAAGAAGTAAATATTTTCAGTGTCAAATATCACATTTCTAGCTATTTAACTGTAATTTTAAAGCACATGAATGACATACTATAGCTTAAGTGAAAATCCTTCATATACTCATTGTGAAAATAAACAATGATTTATTTATTTGATCCCAATAGCTATTCGCTTCTCAGTGTGTATCAACCATACTGCTGAGATTTGTCATTATTATGGTTTGACACAAGTAAAGAATGGGAAATACAACAATTTCTAAAGCTCTTGCTTGAAAGATTTCACAGTTTATTCAACAACCATCACAAAATTCAACCTCTCAGCTGATAAAAGTACTGTATAATATCTAATGGAGAAACATAAGGACACATTTATCTCTGATTCATCATCTGAAAGCCAACTCTAGTATATTATTTGCATTCTATGGAATTTCATTCTGCACTACAGTAACAAATTAAGCTGTTACAATTCCATACATTATTTTGCTATTTTTAAATGTATGGTTTTCACTATTTCTGCTGCTGTATGCTCAATTAGATAAGTGGTTATTATTGCAGGGTAAAATTTACAAAATTGAGTTTCTGAAAAGAGAGAACAGAAAAAATAAGTAGAATGCAATGTTTTTTCAAAAAATATTTTGGCTAGATTTACTATTTGCTTAAATAACAAATGTTAAAACACTAAGCTAGAGATTGAGCTTACTTTTATTAGTGAACTGTATTTGGTTGCAAATCAAATCCCCATGATTTTAGTATAATATTTCTGTTGACATTAATTGTTAAATTGCAGAAATGTCTCACCAGGCTAAAACTTTTTGTTGGAGTTAAGTGTCATAATAAGGTAAACTAAAGACATTTTCTTGTGGAATGATGGTATAAAGTATAGCCGACTCTCGAACATGCAGAGGTTAGGGGCACTGACCCTTACACAGTCAAAAAACCATGTATAACTTTTTAGTCTTTCAAAACATAACTGCTAAGAGCCTACTGTTGACCATCGGCCTTATAAATAACATAGTCAACACATTATTGTGAATGTTTTATGTATCATATCGTGTATTATTACAATAAAGTAAGCTAGAGACAAAATGTTATTGAGAAAATTATAAAGAAGAGAAAATGTATTTGCTATTTAATAAGTGGAAGTAGATCATCTTATGAAGGTCTTAATTCTCATTGTCTTTGTGATGAGTAGGCTAAAGAGGAGGAAGAAGAAGAAGAGTTGGTCTTGTCTTGTGGATGGTGGAGATGGAAGAATATCTACTATAAATGGACCCAGGCAGTTCAAAGTCATGTTGTTCTATGGTCAGCTGCATTGTTACATGTTATGTAATAAATGTTTATATCCACACAAAATTTATTACGTTAAAATCCTAACATTCAAGCGTGACTGTTTGGAGTAAGAAAGTAATAAGGGTTAAATGAGGCCTATATTAGTCCATTTTCACACTGCTATAAAGAAATGCCTGTGACGGAGTAATTCATAAAGAAAAAAGGTTTAATTTGTCTCATTATTTCACAGGCTGTGCAGGAAGCATAGCTGAGGAAGCCCCAGGAAACTTACAGTCATGGCAGAAGGCAAAGGGGAAGCAGGTATGTCTTACATGGGTGAAGCAGGCGGAACAGAGAGGGGGAAGGTGCTACACGCTTTTAAACAACCAGATCTCATGAGAACTGTAGTTTGAGAACAGCACCAAGGGGCAAAATCCACCCCTGTGGTCTAATTACTTTCTGCCAGGCCCACCTCCAACATTGGGGATTATAAATCAACATGAATTTGGGTGGAAATCCAAACCATATCAAGGCCATAAAGGTGGGGCATTATTTAGTAGATTAAGTGTTCTTAGAAGAAGAGACACTGGAGAGCTAACTTTGTCTTTCTGCTTGCACTCAAAGGAGAGGCTGTGTGAGGACACAACAAAATGGCAATCACCTATAAGCCTAGAGAAGAGGCTTCTGATAAAACCTACTTTGCTGGCACTTTGTTCTTGAATTTCACAGCCTCCAGGTCTGTGAGATATACATGGCTCTTGTCTATGCAGCAGAAATACTACTACCACACCTGGCACTGCAGACTGGTATTTTGTTATTGTAGCTCAAGGTGACTAATACACTATACCTGATGAAAGTAGTGTTTTACCTTGCCTTTTTAATATTTCCATTATTTTGAGTGTTTTAAAGATCTGATCTTCACATTTTGAGTTTAGACTGCATTTTGGATTATTTGTAGATAAAAATTTTCACATGCAGGAGAATATTTTGATCCTGCATCTTCTACTCCTAAAACTATTACAACTAGAAAAATATCTGAAGTTCATTGCCCTTTTCTGGTAATTCTATTCAGGATTCATATGTCCAGGATAGATGACATTCTCTACGCCATGAGGGCTAAGTTTTATCCTTGTTGAATCACAAATTGAATGTTTTTATAATTGTTATCAGATGTAATTTATGATTATTAGGCCACAATACCCAGAGGAATAAAAATGAGATTACATTAATAGTGACAAATTTTATATTGCTTGTACTAATCCTAACTACCATATGAAAAATTTGTATTCTTTTTATATTTTAGCTCACCAATTTTAGAAATCCACAAGGGTACCATACATATCATACATATCCATAGTCTGTTCAATTATCTTGAAACTTTTACCCTTTTACTTGTGTTGTAGCAAACACGGACCTTTTTGTTTCCTGTCACTTGCTCAGGCCTCAAAACCCATGAGTTCTCTTGACTCTCTGTCAATGGCTCCTTTACTTTTGTCACTGATGTTGTCTTTATGACTGTTGTTGCTATACCCCACTAATATTAACCAAAGTAATATTGAACCAGACTAAGTTCATGCTTAAAAGTCGAAATGATGCATAATGCTACTGATACATTGCTGCATTTGATTCAGAAATTTTTTGTGTTTTGCTACAAATTATGTAATGCATTTCTTCTCTACCTTATGCCATATTGCTTTACATGTATTTCAGTGTTTCCTCATGTGCCTCCAATGTCACTTTTGTTTTTAACAGGCACACATCTAGGAGTCCAAGTTGAATATTACCCAATAATAATAGGAATCATTAAATTATTTATTGTTTATTTTTAATAGGAGCCCACAAGTTCAAACATTATTATCTTTGTATTCTAAGACAAAGTTGAGGCATTCAGAAACTTATTTGTCCAAAACCACAAGGCTATTTGAAGAAGCAGTGATATGAACCCAAACAGTATTCAAAATAGATATATTATTAATTTTTTTGCTTTAAAAATAACATTTATTGTGAAAATAAGTGCGTTTGATTAACAATTTTCACTTAGAGTGTGTATGTGTGTATGTGTATGTGAGTAAAACTATATATATGTAATTCTTCAAAAACCATGTGGATTATCTCATACAAATGTTTACTAAGAATGACCAATCATCAGCTGCATACACCTGTAAATATGATAAAATTACTATTTCTTGAAGTTGACTAGTTAGACTCAAGCTTTTACCTCTTTCTACAATAGTACAGACTCAATTTTAAGTATTGCTATGTTAGCACTATATCATATAAATATTTTCATGATATTATGACTTTTAATGTTATTTAGGCTTATTGGATATTAAACATTATTAAATGAATCATACTTTTTTAAAACATTCCCTTAGGGTTAATTATTTTAAAATTTTAATATTTTTAAGATTAGAAAGGAAACCACAAAAAAACAAAAAAGAAAAAAGAAAGGAAACCACAATAAAACATTTTTCTGCATTTGGCCTTTTCTTATTTGGGATCATCCGTAAGGAAATGCTCAGAATTGTGATCTTCATGTCCAAGGTATTACAGAACTGGTACTATTGAGAGAAGCTTTAGAACCTGCTAGTGGTAAAAGAAAGTAATTTATTTCACTTTAATATTATCAGAAATTTGTATTGATTTATCTAAAATATGCACATAGTATCTTATACACATAAGACAAAGTGAGAAAAAATCATATCCTGATCTGTAAAAACTTCACAAAACATAGCAGACACAAATATAAATAAACAAGCAAATTTTAGGACCCATATTCAATATATAGCATGCAATAAATAATTAAAAATAAAAATATTTAAGAGGCCAACAAAGAAAGAGTATACATTAACTGAAGATATTACAAAGATTAGATTTATTTGTTTAATAGAATTATACAAAAAATCATGAGAAAAAAATCGTATGTGTCACATATAAGGAAAATTAAATAGTTCAAAGTTAGACATTATGGAAAGTTTACATAATCTCAAGTTATATATTTTGCAATAGGACAAGCCACAGGGTAATAGAGTTTTTTTGATTAAAATAGTCAAAGAAGACTTAATACGGCAGCATTTCTTTCCAAATACAAATGGCTGATTATTTATTTGTAAATAATTTTAATACACACATTTTCAAATAAAGATTGAACAACTGATACCGTGAAATTATATACATGTTATCGAAATTCAAGATTAACATTTTTTATGTTTTATTGTTCTAACTATGTTTATATCTGTATTTATAGCCTTATATATAAATATATATATATATATATATATCAAGCCTTATATAAAAAATCTATATATCTATCAATTTACTTGTGTCTATATATAAAACCAACTAACATTACATGATAGACATCAGGGCAATTCATTCCTAATTCAGCATGCATCTCCTAAATAGAACTTTCTTTTTAATAACCCTAAAGTGTTATTTTTTAGCTGTGCTTTTTAAACAGAATCATCCTAACATACTTAATGCACTGCATTTATTTCTTAAGACTATCAGGTCTCTTTTAATCTAGGCCAATCCCAATTTTTTATGACTAACTTTCTAAACAATTTATTTTATAGTATCTTTGTAATATAATTTAAATTGATTTTCTCATCTGGGTGCTTACTATATAAACAGAAAATTATGTCTAAATACATAAATAGATTAAGGTTAATAGTTTTTGGTATGAAAATTCTATAAGGTGGGTTTTATATTTTATATTCCATCATATCAGCAATTCCATATTGTCAATTTGTACTACTGAGAGTGGTGATCACTTATTTGAGATGGTAATGAGAGGGTCCTGCCATAGCAATATGATTTTCTTTTATAGTTATCAAATATCTGATGATAATATTTTGGCAATGTGGAAATATCTTGTTTTTTAGCACTTTTTCACAATGATTTTATCATCTACTGACTATACATGTCTAAATCAATTATAGTTGTGTCTGCTATTGACAGCTTTCATGTGTTTATGAAAAACCTCATGATCTATAAAATAACCCACAAAATATAGTAGGTTTATGCATATCACCCTTTAAAGGTTTTTTTGGGATATTCTAACCAAAAATACAAAAGTCAATTATAATAAAAGTTTGAAACATGCCAGCCAGAATTTGTACCTAGCCTTTTTCATTTAAGCAACTATTGAGATATCCCACTGTGGTTTTAATTTTTATTTTCCTTGTGATTTCTTAGGTTGCATGTTTTCATATGTTTACAGTGCATTTAGCTATTTTCTTTGTAAAATGTGCGTTCAAATTCTTTTGCCAGTGTTTCTAAAATGTTTTATAATTCTTCTTTATTTGGTAATTTCTTTATGTATTCCAGGTAAGAGTTATTGGGAGTGTCAGGAGGCAGCCAAATGCCTAAGCAGATAGGGACAGGTCCCCTTGTGAAATCCCATCTCCAAGCTGAAGACAGTTGAAAGTCTGAAAGCCAAGGTACAAGTTAAATCCTCAGACAGTACTGAGAACTTGTCTTTCTGTTTACTGTGCTTTTCTCTGATTGAGCCCCACCCTTCACCTATTTTACATATACCTACCTTTTCCTAATTGGCTTTCTACACTGTCACGCACACCTTTGGATGGTGTCTTCTCTTTAAACTGTTTTATAATCATACCCAGCTACTTGAGGGTCTTTCCCAACTTTGAGCACGGGCACCCCATGTCCCTTCTCTGAGGAGAGCTTAATATGAATCTGTTTCTGCAAACTGTATTATTTTCTATTTACCAGTTTAAATATTTTTTCAAAAACTTCACAGTGTCTGATAAATGGTACCTTTAAAATAGCTCAAGCTTTGTTCTTCTCTAATTGCCTTGGCTATTCTTGGCTATTTAATTTTTCCAAGTTTTAAAAGCAGTTGTCATTTACCAAGAATCCCTGGTACATTTTGTGCTTGTGTTGAATCTACCGATTAAATTTGTTGAGGTGAGTTAATATCTTAAAGTTTGAGCTTTATAATCAATAACCATGATATAATTCTCCATTTATTGAGTTATTTAATTGGTTTCAATTAAGTTTTATAATTTAGGGTCTTCATGTAGAGATCTTCTTGCAAATGTTTCATTTCATTTATATTTAGACATTTATTACATTGAAACAATTAAATTTTGTAACTTTTAAAAATTAACTTTACAGGATACTATATAGAAATATAATTAAATTTTGAATACTGATTTGTATTCAATGACATTGATATATTCCCTATTTGAATAGTGTGATGCTTATTTGGATTACAAGTACATAATTTACAGTTAAATCATCTGTGAATAAAAACATTTTTATTTTTATAATAACAATGCATTTTTTCCTTTTCTCTTATTTTTTGGGATTTCTAGTAAAATCTTGGATGATAGAGATGATATAGGATAATTTTTTTTTTATTCCTGATTTTCATGGGGAGTGACATTTCTACTATTAGCAGGGATTCTTTAACAATTATTTTTTGCTCTGTGGTCATAGATATTGGTCTCTTTATATGCTCTATCATGTTATGGAAGTCATTACATATCATTATCATTAATATATTTTAAATTAAATTAGCAATTTTTTTAGCATGTATCAAGATAATTATATATATTTTTACTTTAAGATATGAATCTTAAAGATTTTTTTTTACTTTAAGATATAAATATTTTAACTTTGTAACCATTTAGAGTATTGCCAAGTAACATGTCTCCAATGTACTGGGTAGACTTCTACACTTACACAATATATTCTTTTTATATATTGGCACATATATTCTTTCATTTTAGATATATATTCTTGAAGTAGAGTGTTTTTAATATTAGGATGACACTTTCACTGCCTTTTTCTTCAGCTATTTTGATTGGTCTTATATAGGATTTTTTTTTTTACCCACTCATATTAATCCTTTTATTACTGAGAGTGTTTTAAAACTTCTCTTTCATTTCATTGGCTCTTTTTAAACTTATCTTCTATATTCCTTAATGTGTTAATTATTTCATCTAATATTTTTTTAGAAGGCTAAAACTAGTATTTAACATATATAGAAACTGTCACCCAGGCCCAAAAATAATTTAGAAATATAAGGAAGTATGAACTCAATAGCCTAAATTTTTTTTTTTTTTTTTTGGGACGGAGTTTCGCTCTTGTTACCCAGGCTGGAGTGCAATGGCGCGATCTCGGCTCACCGCAACCTCCGCCTCCCGGGTTCAGGCAATTCTCCTGCCTCAGCCTCCTGAGTAGCTGGGATTACAGGCACGCGCCACCATGCCCAGCTAATGTTTTGTATTTTTAGTAGAGACGGGGTTTCACCATGTTGACCAGGACGGTCTTGATCTCTTGACCTCGTGATCCACCCACCTCGGCCTCCCAAAGTGCTGGGATTACAGGCTTGAGCCACCGCGCCCGGCCTTCAATAGCCTAAATTTAAGCTATAAAATAAAATTTGTTTTCAAAAGATAAGCTGTTGACAAGCTATGATGAATTAAAGAAGTCTGAGGGTAACTAATCAGAAGAGAAGCTTCCCCTTTATCTCTTGCATATAAGCTAGGCAAAAAGGAGGAATAATTTTCAATGAGTAATGTAAGAAATAGCCCTAGCAAATTAAAGGAAAACCTGTTTCCTAGCTAGAAGAGAAGATTTGGAAGGTTTCTAACACAAAGAAGTAATAAACATTTGAGGTGATCCATGTCCCAATACCCAGATTTGACTATTACACATTCTATGCATGTATCATACACATGTACCCCATAAATATGTGTAATTATTATGTATCAATTAAAAAATTGAATTATATAAAGTTAACTAACTAATTTAGGAAAAGGAAGAAGCAATTATAAAGGAAATAATGGTTGTCAGGTAAAAGAAAGAGGGCAAGAATAATGTACATATAATAGGAATCCTGGAGTAAAGTGGAATTAAGGAGAAAAGGAAAAGGTCTGTACCCTAAATATGTCTATTTGGTGCCTGGATACCTCATTCCACAGTTTTGCATCTTTACATTTTTGAAAAGATAAATTCTTTGAGTTATAATGAATGTCTGAAACTGTTAATATGCATTGTAATGTGATTTTGCTTCACGTTGTTTTTGAGAAAAAGTTTAAATACGAAAACACAAACTATACCAATGATGGGAAATTGTACAAGACGGGTATTCTAGATTAAATTTTACCTTGCCTTGATTAAAAAACTTCTATGTTCTTCCATGCAGAAATACACACAATCCATTATTTTATTTAAAATTAACATTATCAATGGAGTTTTTGCTGTTTTCTTTGTTCACCACCCCCACCTAGGACTACTTTAAATGTTTGTACAATTTAATTCCCACTAAGTAATTATTACTTGGTTTAAGCTATTATCTGTTCCTATTAAACCACTCTTGTCTATGCCCCTGAAAGAGAAGGCTGACAAATGGTAACACTGAACCTATCAATTCTAATCACCTCGGTCAGAGACAGCTTTCATTTGCTTAGGGGTGACTGCAAAATACAATAAAGGGGCCAGTATTTTATCACCTAGAAAAGGATGACAGCTAAAGTCATCCAAGTACACATAACTGAACACAGAGCTATCTTAACAACATGAGTTAGGCATATGCCTCCCACTCATGTTCAAAGAGAAAAGTATCCAAAGGTAGCTCCACAGAGACACATCCAGATGCAGAAACATTTGTAGAAAGTCATTTAGAAAATATTTATCCTTAGAAGCCTATCTGTGAGTACTTTTTCACATAAATGGGGCTAAGGCATCACTTACATGACGGTCCAAACACAGAGAATATTAAGATAATAGGCTTTATTATTAATTAGAGCTTAACTTTGCATGCATTCTCCAACATAGCACTTCTAGTACCCCAATGTGAGGTTATTGGGGAAACATCTAAGTTACATTTTTCTTAACTGTAAATTGTGAATAAATACAGAATCTTGATAGGAATTTGTAAGGATTAAATGGCATGTAAGTATAGGAATTATATCACTGACACAAAATGGGTCTTCAACCAAGGTGAATTTCTTTCCTGTACTATTTTTTAAGTAATCTGTTGTTACATTATGCCTTGTGAAAACTAACAGCTATATGCAATAACAAAATGCAATCTCAAAAGTAATGAGAAGAAAACATCACCCTATTAATTAGCAAGAAGTTACATATATTTAATGCTATGCTTTAAATGATAGGGTAAGAAAGTAAAAATTTCTTTTATGCATATTTGTTTTGTAGATCTTATATTTTCTTTTTAGAATGTATGTCTCATAATGTCTTTATGTTAGTGGATAAACACATATGATTTATAAATAAATATATGCATACTGTAAATGTATGCTAACATTTTATTTTACTGTCACGGGTATAATAAAACATTTGGGGATCATTAGTTTAGTCGGTATAAGCAAACATAACATTTGGTAGTTTGTGTGATTTCCTGCATAGATGTTCATGATGGAGTGAATTAAAATTTCTAAATCTCTTTGTGTAAATAGAAAGTATTTCCTAAATGACTGAGAAAGATGTTTATGAAAAATAAATTAATAAATAAGGGAACACCTCCCTCAAAAATTATTCTTGCTCGAATATAGTTGAAGTGCTGCCAAAGAGGGCACAGACAAGATTGCTCTAGGGTGGGAATGAGAGATAGGCTCTCAAAAGTAGTAAACCTATTTGCAAATGACCATTTTTTCCAGTTCAACTCCTTACCATACAAATTAAATACCAGTAAGAATAATAGCTAACCTGCAGGCAAATGCTATCAGTAATCCAACGCCATTACTGCACAGTTCCCCCACTCTTATTTTGAATCCTATTTAACAAATTATTATAGTTTGAATAATTTGTTCTTTGCAAAGACAGATAAATAATATATTTAATTTGCTTTTCAGAATCAAAAACTATTGCATTAAAATAGAAAGTAATAAGTATATAAAAGTTAAAAATATATTATTTTCTTAATATTACTTTTTAGATTTCTCTCCAGATAAACATGTGGAAAAACTGATTTTATTCTCTGTGTCTCATGAGATATAGCAAGTCTCCAAACCAAAGTTGTGCCAAAATAGCTAAATGAATAAAAGCAGTATATTTTCTTTAGATTTATAAGACATCAGTACCATTATAACATAGTATAAATGATAACAAGAAAAACAGTAAAAGCAGCAATTGTATTTTCTTCAATTACCTTGAGGAGTGAAAATAATTTCTTTATTTTAAAATTTCCTGATGTTGAATGCCCTTTGTCATTTAAAATGGCTACATTTGCACAATTTTTCCAAATTTCATGGAATATTTTTGGTACTCTGAAATTTGTTCTTCCATTAGTTATAGTTCCAGCAGCATAGGTAGATATCTTGCTTTCAGAAATTTGAAGCAACCCATATTATGCACAATCTTAAAAGCAATTTAAGACTACATTATTTTTATGTCCCAAGACAAATGGAAGTAGTACAAATGTTAATATCATAATGATTTATGCTTCCAAATAATTTCTGTTTAGCTTAATAGATGTTAGTCATAATAATAACAGTATTGTGCTAAGTGGGCTTAGACACTGCATCACTAACAACACATGGTGCAAGTGTAAAAATGACGTAATTGGGGAAAATATGGTGTGGTGAAGTAGCAGAGCACAGATGTTCCTCTAGTTCTCATGATCTCATGGAGGAAATGCTCAGTCACATATACTATACTATATGTATCATGGAATAGGCTTTAGAAGAGGGTCCTTGTGCCATGAAATTTTAGTAACTGTTGTGGAGATTGACAGCGTTGACCATGTATCAGATGGATAAACATGTCTGGTAAAGAAAATGCGCTGATTAAAGAAGGCAAGTCTCCTGAGCAAGGCAAGCTCTCATTTTTTTCAAGTAATTTGATGAGAATGAGGCTTCATCTAGGCTTTGTCTCTCTTAAAACAGCTACTCTTAATGGATGCTATCTTAAATAGCTAATACAATAACTTATTCTATCAAGCCTATCATCAACAATTTACAGAGTATTAAAGATGTTTTTACGATTAGGAGTAAAAGCACGTTATATAGACAATTATGTTTTTGCTTTTATATGCACCTTCATATGCTTAGATATTATATTGGAAAATATAACAAAAGAAAATGTGTATTCTAATATCTATAATAAACCATTTCTGATATTTGTAGATTTAAAAAGAAATGCATTTATTTTGTCTGTCCAA
>NW_016107428.1:4567014-4573638 GCF_001604975.1 Cebus imitator
GGCTCACGCAACCTCCACCTCCTGGGTTCAAGCGATTCTTCCACCTCAGCCTCCCGAGTAGCTGGGACCACAGGCGCGTGCCACCACGCGCAGCTAATATTTTTGTATTTTTAGTAGAGATGGGGTTTCACTGTGTTGGCCAGGATCGTCTCGACCTCTTGACCTCATGATCCGTCCACCTCAGCCTCCCAGGGCTGGGATTACAGGCGTGAGCCACCGCGCCTGGCCGTTTGTCCAAATTTTACTTTTATCAGATAGAAATGAAGAAACAATGATGCCATCTTTGTAAAACTTTTTTTACGTTTGGTTGTTTATAAATTTTTTCTTACAATTCCTTCAGTCTAAACCTACATTGGATACTCTTATTTCTTAAAGACAAGATCTAAATTATAGAAACATTTAAGTTTGAAAACCAAAACAATTTGAATTATTTAAAGTTTTAAGTTACAATGTATTATGTATTAATCTGCTGAATAGTTAAGCCATGTTTTGAAAGTCTTTGAACTTCAATTCGGTTCACTTTGTTAACTTACTATAAATATACATGATTAAATAATTAATATGAACCCTCATGAAATATTTATTGTGACGAAAATAGCCCTTTTGTATTATTTTTATTAAAAATATTGCTGAAGATTATAGCCTGGGCAACATGGCGAAACCCTGTCTCTACAAAAATTTTAAAAATTAGCCGTGCGTCGTGGCATGTGCCTGTAGTCCCAGCTACTTGGCAGGCTGAGGCCGGAGAATCACCTGAGCCCAGGACGCCAAGACTGCAGTGAGCTGTGATTGTGCCACTGCGCTCCACCTAGAGTGATGAAGTGTGAAACCTTGTCTAAAAAATTAAAAAAAAAAAAAAAAAATTTAAGTATTGCTAAAGTTTAGAGTTTATACATGTTGATCAGTTTTTTAAAAGTTCGAAATTTAAAAGACAAAAGCTGCATTTCAAAAATAAACAAAAATACTGTGGATTTATTTCCCCAACATTTATACTCATGTATTTAAACTTCAAACTTTCTACTTGTTTTTGCAAATCACCACATAAATGGTCATTCAAAAATCAGAAGTGTAGATATATTTTTGTTTATGTTGTGTTCTTGAATAAAAATATTTTAAGATATTAAAATGAAATAAAACTTGCTTCTTGTCAGAAAGGCAGCTAACTTTTAAGATTTTACTAATGGAATACTGTAGTACACTGAATAGTGTCCTTCAAATCATGTCCACTCAGAACCTGAGAATGTGACATTATTTGGAAATAAGAACCTTTGCAGGTGTTATTAAAGATCTTGAAATAAAATCATCCTGGATGTTAGATGGGCCATAAATTTAATGATTAGTGTTTTTATAAGTGAAACAAGAGTAAAATTTAGACACAGAAACACAGATATCTCATTAAAAAGCAATGTGAATACAGGAGTAGCCATTGGAGTGATGCAAATCTGTAAGGCGGGGAGCGCTAAGGATACGCACAGCCACTTAGAGCAAGAAGTAGGGGAGGGAGCACATTCTCCCTTAGAGCTTTCAAAAGCAACACACTTTGCTGACTAAATTTCAGACTTCTGGCTTCCCAGACTGTGAGAGAATAAATTCATGTTGTTTTAACTCACCTAGGATGCAATAATACGATTTAACAGTCCTACAAAACTGATGTAATTAACTACCTGATATACCATTCCCTTTATTATATCTCTACTTGATGCCTTCCCTTGCCTTGTCAATTCTTTAACAAATTAAATATTTACTATGTACATCATTGTCATTAGGATTTTCTACTGCCAATTTATTGTCTGTTGGTGCTTGAGGTATAATTATTCAATTTAGAATTAACGGTTTCCTCAGTGAAAACAAAAATCTATTGTTTTAATTTTTAAAAATTGTTTCTTCATATAAATTTTATTAAAAGAAGTTAAAATAATAAAACATCATTGGCCTAGTATTATTAGTTTAAAATTATATAAAAGATAGTTGCTCATATTAAAACATAAAACATCTAAAATATAGCAAATAAAATTAAAATCTCCCAGAATTTTAACTGCCAGAGATAATCACAGTTTGAAATTAGAATTTTAGAGAAAAAGATAATATATAAATAGCTAGATAAATGATAAATAGATATATGGTTATATTCAGTTTCTATTCCAGCTATTATTATTTCTAATGTGGGATCACATGCTGTAGTTGCTGGGAACAAGATGTCTCCATGTTCCAGTGCATTCAGTCCATCTTATTCCATTGAGCCCCTCCAAAGCAGCCATTAAATTGGTCATTTTTCCTGCAGGTTACTCACAACAGAATACAGAAGTTGCGTCTCCTAATGGCTAATGATTATATGTTACTTCCAACTACATGTATATGTGTATGTGTTAGCCTCTAATCTAGTAGTCAAGGTAGACTGAAATTCTGCCATTGTTTTAACCATTTGTTCTTGTGATTGATTATTCATAAAGATAGGTAACAGGAATAAGCAGTTATGAACATATATCTCTCACCTACCAATTTGCCTGACTTTGCAGCTTTAATACAATCAATGCCATTTTTAATGTTTTTTTAATTTAAAAAAATAGCATATATTTGGTCTGCAGCAATGATTTTTAATGTTAAATAAGGAAAAAGTGATACTCTAATAAATATAGTTTGTTACAACCTGAAATTTAAAACCAGATTATACTAATTTAGTTACAATTATACATTTTTCATTCTAAGTATTTGTTTTGATATTTGCATTCTTTTTTTGGAATCACAACATAGAAATCATCTAACTTATTTTAATATTCACCAAATTTTGTATTCAATATTTTTTATTCATAAATTATAATCCATTGTTTGTGTACATGGAGAATGTTTTCAAATATTTCCACTAAAATCAGTAAGACTAATTTTCTGATTTTTATCAGCTAAGAAATCATTTTTTGTAGGAATAATACTAGAAAAGTAACAGTTTCATTTCTGTAGAACAAAGACGTTTCTCCTTTGTCTTCAAGCACTAACTATGAGAAAAAAGTATTATTTATTTTGAAGTAATAAAGTGTTAATATTAATTTTTTCTCCCTAATGATTAGGTTTTTTTAAATTTTAACCATTTAACTACAATAAAAATTTGCATGACACTGATCTTACTCATTTTTATGAAGAATGTTGTAAACCATAATGTACATATATTGAAATTATTTTAGTACTTAAATTTTTCCTTATTATTAAATTATGTTTAACTTCTATTACTTTTATTTTCCTATATACTTTAGATTTAATTTCCATATGTATTATGCTTTATCTCCATATGTATTATTTTTCAATGAATTTAATTTCCATGTTTTATGTTTTATTTTCCATATGTATTATTTTTCATCAAATTTACTGAGAAATAACTTATATACAATTAAAAGTAATGTTGAGTCATACCAAATGTTTACACATTTAAACATGTAAATATTATACAATGTAAATATAAAATCCTCTACCATAAGATTCCCCCATGCCAATATTTAGTCAATTCCTTCTACCCAAGGCCAAAGTGATCACTACTATACTTTCTGTCACTATGCCTATTCTGAACTTTTATATAAATAAATGGAATCATACAGTCACAACAGTATCAGGCGTGACTTTTCTTGCTGAACATTCTGTTGCCATTTGAGTTTGCCTGAAGTTTTCCTTTACTCATTTTCCTTCTTTTCTCAGCTTCCTCTCTTTGCTTCATGTTATTACCTTGGACAGCTATCATGCTACTGTATTTACTGCATGAGTGTTTCTTCTTATCCTTAATTTTTTTCAATATCTCAAGCTAAACTTTTTTTTTTTTTTTTTATATTTCTGGTGTCTGTAACAAATATAGATTTCATAGATGGTATGTTATTTATCTTTCAGGGTCATATTTATGTTTCTTAATTCTGTACTGCTTATCTCTTTATATTCATGAAGATATAATGCCAGTTAAAAATGAGACATAATCATATTTGATCATTGTTAATAGGCTACATTGCTGGCTTTAATTGTCCCAATATTGAGTCCAATTAGACACTGGTGAAATCTTCTGTACCTGAATAGTTGGTGTTTGTTTACCTTTTATAACCAAATTTCTATTGTTAAAATGCCTTCAAGTGGAACAGTTTTAACAAATTACAGGGGAAATGTGTTCTAGTAGTATTCTTACTTTTGTTTCAGTACCTAGCAATTGAATTTCAGAAGATATGCCCTTCCCAAAAGTATATGTTCCTGCTTGTCTTTCAATTCTTGATTCCTTCTAGTTTTCCCTTTGACTAAAGTCTAAACCTAGAAAAAACACACATGAGTTATATAACACAGGAATTGATTTATCAACAACAACAAAAATGAAAAATGGTCCAAGTGAAGAAGAATGGTTGTTTTGTGGTTTTACAGATAATGAGAAAAGCTTGTGGTGCCTTCACCTAATCAGATCAAAATTATTCTACTGAGAATAAAATACTTATCTTTTTCCTCTAGTTTTATCACCCTCAAACTTAGCAGCAATTCCTTTCAGATAATGACAATATATCACTTCTCTGTTTTTGTGCTGTTATTTTAACATTATATTTTTAATAGGTAATATGGAATGATGTAGGATAAACTATTGATGTAGGATTTTTTGCTCCTTAGTTCAGCTATACCTGGGTTCTTGTCTCATGACCAGGAAAAATTAGGCACATGGACACATTGAAAGGTGAGGAGGGCAGAATTGATTACGTGAAAGGAAAGTGCTCAGCAAAAAAGAGGGGTCCTGCACACAGGTTACCACCTCTCAAATTGAATACCAGGCCAGCCACCACATGGGAGTTGGAGGCCTGGCTCCTTTCCTGCATAAGACACAATTTCCTGGTGGCTTCACTTCATTCCCCCAGTGCACGTGGTCCTCCAGTCCATTGCTGGCATGCCCAGGCAAGGCCCTGTGCAACCTCCCTTATCTGCACAAAAACATCTGGTCTAAAAATTTGTGGGGTGAGCCAGAGATTGTCCAGGGACCCTTCACTATTTGCCTAGACATTTAGCTGTTTTCTGCCTCAATCGCTATGACAGGGTTTAATATTTGGATTACATTTCCAATAACAGACAATGGATATTTTAAAATATATGTTAAATTTACTACTTAGTGAGATGTAATGTTTTCCCTACAATGATGGTAAACAGGTAGTCACACTCGTATTTTCTACTATATATTAGCATTAATCAGGATGAGAAAAATACGATCAGAGAAACAAGTTAAGGGTGCAAAGAAAAAGTTGTGAAAGATGCTAAAAATGTAGGGTATATTTTACAAAGGTAGATAGTAGTTACAGGGGATTCAAAATATTAATTTATATATGTTTAATAGTGTATTAAATATTTGAAACACAGACATGGTTGGAAAACAATATTTTCTTAAATTGGAGCTCAAATATAGCTCTTTTTTCTGTATTTGGTTATTTTTCTTTCTGGAATCTGTCCATTTGCTGTGAGACTTATTTTCTCTATCCCAACTAAGTTAACTTCCACATAAATCTTAGCTATATTTTGAAGCAGCAAAATGCCCCCCCATTCTGTTTTAATGTATATAATGCTTTTATTTCTACATGAACATCATTAGACTATTAAGTAAAATTTAACCATTAAAATCTGTAATAGCGCAAAGTAAGAGAAGTACAGAAAACTTGGTCTATCCATTCCAAGCAAAATGGATTATTGACTCTTTTTTAGCTGAGTATCTCATATATAGTTGTCATTTCTTGATAATGGAGTTGAATTGTGAGCACAAAGATAGTTTTAATTCTAAATAGCAGATACAAATTAATATTATACCAAACACCACAAACTATTGTTACTATTCAAAGTGTAATTTTGAAAAACAAGTATGAAAAGATATTTTGAAGTAATAGAGATCAGCTAATGTTCTGCTTATGTTTATTTTAATATAGGTACTATGAATGAAATAATTCAACCTCAAATACTCATTTGTATGCAAAAATATTATTTGTATGCAAGCACCATTCTTTATGAGAGTGATATCTTCAGCAGTAGAGTTTGATGCAATTTTCAATTAACCTTTCAAAAAAGTAAAATTCAAAGTAAACTTTTAGTACATATTAATGAAATATAGCTGCTACTTTGAACTAGAAGAGCTGAAGTGATTTAAAAAATAACTTAAAGGAAATATACAGAAAAAATAAATATCAGGACCCCAATCTCACTAAGCTGATGGGAAAAATCAAGCTGGGAACTTGGTTACACACACCCACCTCTCACTTTCTTCTTAAAAATATAGGTTCAAAGACAAAAAAAGCTACATACCTTCCTCACAATTTGCCCTCAAATAAATTCTTTGTAGGCTGCATACATTTACCCTGAAATACCTCTGTTGAATTTTACCCTGACAATGTAAATTGATAGTTTATCTTCACATATAAGGGACAAAGACAAAACTAAAAAGTCATCCCAATGCTCACCTGAGACAAATGAATATCCGACTGCTTCCTCTAACCTGTGTTTAACTTAACTTGTAAAAATAGAGCTTCACTGAGCATGAGACAAATACATGTGACTATTCCTCTGCCTACCCTCCCATGTAAAATGTGAACACTGAACAAAGACTCAAAGAATGTAACCCCTTGCCTCTTATCTACCTACCTTTTT
>NW_016107428.1:4574297-4600818 GCF_001604975.1 Cebus imitator
TTTTTTTTTTTTGCTCATCAGTGATGGAAATATCAAAGAACTGTCAAAATTAAGTTTTGCTTAAAACTGCCTCCTTATGTATTTTAAATTTAACCTAATGATTTCTCTGTACACAATAAACTGTAACCCAACTTAATGTGTAAACAGACTGTAACCTACTCTTGCAACATGTAGCCCAACTTCAGCCAATCAAAGCAGTCAAACTTCTGTCAACCACAGGCAGCGCCAGCTGTTCAAACCCGGTTCAAATAAGGCAAATTCCCAGCTGTAAGCAATCCAGCTGTTTGTGTACCTCGCTTCCATTTTCTGCGCATCGCTTTCTCTTTCTGTTCGTAAATGTTATCTGACCCTGTGGTAGCTTAGAGTAGCTCTGAACCTATTCTAGTTCTGGGGGCTGTCTGATTTGCAAATCATTCTTTGCTCAATTCAATTCTGTTAAATTTAATTTGTCTAAAGTTTTTCTTTTAACATTTGGCATCAGAAGTGGAATCGGAAGTAGGGCTTCCAGCACCCCCCAAGTGATGAAGTGAGGTACTTAACAGGCCCACGTGTCTGTTACTCTCGCGGCAACTGGGAATTAGGGTTAAGTTCTTTCATGGATTTAAAAGCTCCATGGATTTCAGTTTTGAGCTATCTGAGTTTGTTTGAGCACATTTTTGATACAGACTGGGTCTGAAAACCACAGCAGGAACTGGACGGGATCCAGAATGCATTAAATTTGATAATTAACTGGATTGAATCCAGCTAGAGGCCTCACATATCTGACTGAGTCAGACAGAAACTTAAACGGCAATCACTGCAGGGGGTTTAAACTCCAGGGTTTGGGAATTTGTAGGAATATTGAAAAATTGTAACTTGGAAAATTGTAGGATTCTACTCCCTTTGTTTCCTTTTTTTGTTCACTTGAGTAGGGGAAAAAAATTATTTACTAGTTAGATCAATTGGATCTCTGAGCCAAAGCCAAGATTAAACATAAAAATGAAATCTTAATTTTTTGAAGAACTGAGTACTCCACCTTCCAGCTACACCTACCTTTACATGGATTAGTATTAGGCCCCTAAAGCAGCAAATGTTTACAAAATGACAAAATCTAATTAAAGAGAATTTGAAATTATAATAGAATGTTTGAATAAACAACACTTCACTTTAAGAAGTGCATTTAAAAATAAGGGTTTCTAAATTAGGCTCACCAGTGAAGTCTACTGATGTGCAGAAGCTTCTAAAAAGATTTTAATATTCATGTTGCCTTTTAAAAAAGACTCTTCCAAAAGGCAAAGAAAAGCTTATGTGATTAATTAATAAGAAAAATTGAATCTGCAAACTTTTTGCCTTAGTTACTACACCCTTCTTCCCCACCCAAGGGGAAAAGAAAGCTGGGATAAAATATTTATAAAAAGTAGGCTCTTTGGTAAATATGCTTGCTTCTTTTTCATAACTATCCATGCTGTGTCCAGGCAGAGGAAATGCTTTCTTTGCCTTATTCCTTAATAGGCCCTGCCTATAACTCAGTCATTTTTGTTAAACAACAAAAGCTAGATTTAAAAGGCCTCATATTAAACTAAATTGGTCACCAAAACATACCTTTCTGGCACTTGGCCGGCTATTTTGAAACTTTGTTGTAAATGAAGTTTACATCTATGAAGGTAACATTCTTTAGTAAGGACGTCTGCCTTTATGCACCTGGAAGAGAGGGCGCACTGACTCACTAGAAACTTATATAATGGAAAATATATTAGTTTAAAATTACAAAGCATTACCTTTGTTTAAGGTGATTTCCTGGTCATCTTTTTGTTTGTTTGTTTCCTGGTCATCTTAATTGGGCCTTTACCTACACTCTCTTCACTGGGTTTGGGCAAATGTTGCAATTTAGGCCTGGAGTAGTAAATGAGTTTGGGGAAAGATAAATGGGCCCTTAGAGGAAAGGGTGGTGGTTTATGAAAAGGTTTGTCTAGGTGTGATGAAGTGTCTTTTCTTGTGATGAAAGAAAAGGTTGCTGGAACTCCCTGAAGACAGAATTGATGACAATTGAGCTCCTTTGGAAAATCTGTCTTTAGACAGATAAGGGGAATTCAAAGTGCCTGGCTCTGCTTACCTGTTGGTATCAATAACATACCAAAGTGACATATTTTAGCATGCCATTTCTTAATCTTCTTCCACTAGCTTTATTAAGTAAGCAATCCAAGTATAATTGATAAGAATGTATAAATTAGGTAAAGGTAAATGGCAGAAAAGTTTATAAATGAATTTCTCATAGTCTCAAATATTTTTTCAGCGATTTAAAATCTTAAAGTTATGTTAAATTAAATAATAAATATTAAATGTCTGTGCAATTTCTAAGTTAAAATATGAAGACATTAACTGATAAGCATAAGGCTAAATACATTAACAAATTGTTTTTACATGACATAAATAAGACAAATATATTTGTGTGTGTTCAGAAACAAGAAAATGGAATACTTTTTTTACTGAAAATTAAAATTAAAGTTAAAATTGTCATCAATTTATATAATTAAAAGTACTAAAATAAAGGAAAATTTTGTATGTAAATTTTACAGAAAGAGCAAGATATGTTTTAGTGAGAAAGTTTGTAAAGAAGACATAAAAATGTGATTTTTCTTAAAAGTAATTTTTTATCTAGTTTGAAAGTTATTTAAATATTTCAAAATGGACTAAAAAAAAAAAAAAAAAAAAAAAGTTAAATGGATATAAAAAGTAAAAAAAAAAAAAAAAAAAAGGGTAATATAAGCTAGGCACAGTGGCTAATGTCTGTAATTCCATCATTTTAGAGGCCAAGATAAGAAGATTGCTTGAGTCCAGGAGTTCAAGACCAGCCTGAGCAAAGTAGTGAGACCCTGTCTCTATAAATAATTAATTAAATAATAAATACAAATATTGTATGATTAGACTAAGATTAAATTAATTTATTATAAGGGCTTTTAAAATTGAGCCTTGGTATCAAAAGTATACTGGTACAAAATCAAAATTAGATTTTGTATTTTAAATAAGACTTGTATGTGGTGTGAATAAGAGATAGTAAAAGGTTTACTTCACCTTCTGAGTAAATTGCAAAAAAAAAAATATATAAAATATAAAAAAAGAGAGAGGAGAGAAAGAGAAACAGATGTTGGGTATCTGCTGTCTATTAGGTCTTTTGATTATTTGGAAAACTGAGTCTCCTCTCTCTCAAACAGTACAGGTTTTTACTCTTTAAAGTATTTTAACACTTTTGCTAAATGAATCATTACATTTAACAGTGATCTCAGATCCCGTTTTGATCAAATATTTTAAACCTTTCACATACTTGACAGACTTCCCAAAATCAAATTTCAAAATGAAAATTAAGTCTTTTTGACTTCATAGTAAACTTTGGGATGTTCCGGGGGCTCCTAAAACAAATAAAAGAGAGAAAACACACTTATCTGACAGGTTAAATTATACTAAATTATATTTGAAACATTGTAAAATAAAAAAAAAAAACCTTTCTGAGATATTTGTATGAATATGCTTTTAATTTGTGGTTCACAATTGTATGAGGTTTCTAAAAATTTTGATATGTCTTGGTATATATTATGTGTCAGGATTATAGTTATGCTAAATTTTTGTAGGCCACAGAAATAACCAAATTTTCTTGCATTGTTAACCACGGCCATTTTAAGTATAATTAATTGCTTAATTCTGATTCTTTTTCTGAAATCTCTTTACAAGCAATTATAATCCTAACATGCTGTGTCTTCAAGAAGTTTCAAGGAAAGGATGGAAATGACTCTGATAAGCACAGGTTTCTGTTAACCTTAATATTATACCACTGGGCTGAATATGAATTTCTAGAAATCTATTAAAGTGAATGGCTGGTTTATAAAACTGCTAATCCACGCAGTTCAATAATTAGTTAAATGCCAAGGAAATACTTTATGAGATTTTCATGCATAATCAGCCAGTACTAAAATTATTCAGATAAGCATTTTCAATGACCCCCATAATCCAAGTCAAATTACCTAGGATAGCCCATTGAATAAACAATGCTATGCAGCTGAATTGGATGAAAAAAATAATATTTAAAAGAATATGAATCCAATTTTATTTGTGGATTTTGGGAATCCCAAATGGCCACCTGTTCCTTCCTGAATTCTTAAAATAGTCTTTAAAGATCCTGTTATTAAAATTTCTGCATTCCATGACTCATCATGGAAAAGAAAAAATAATCTCAATTATTTAAAAATAAGTGGTGTGAAGACTGTTCTAAAGTTACTAAAATGGTTTATAACCAATATTTGGTTTGTCAAACTCATAATTCTGAAAAGAAAGAAAAACTTCTGATAGATTTATGCTATCTGATGGGCCATTTAAACATTTACAGAGGAGATGGGCCATTTACAGAGGAATTTCATTCAATTGCCATTGCCAATGCATATTTTCAGGTTGTACAGAAGCTTTCTTATGCACAAAAGGTGATGCTAGAATAAATGAAAGTTATTAGAAAGTGACCCTGCCTCATGGTGCATTTCTGGAGAAATCTCAATTCGTAGAGGTACTTGTTTCACTGAACAACTTGTAAAACAGTTAAATTATTATAGCTGCAATAACATTAGACAAAGCTATCTGCATCAACTGGATTCCACTGGTTGAAGGTATTATAGATCGATGATAGTCAACTCTATTTCCAGTGAAAAACATAAATTTACGCCTTTTGAAATAATCACTGCAATGCATATGCTGGCAATAATGGAACTTCAGATATCTCCTGTACTCCTAAACTGGTACGACTCAATGCTACAAGGCTTTAATGTATTATGCAAATTGTGTTTTCACCAAGTGAAGTAAGAATTTCTTGGTTCACTAGCTGAGGACAATAAAACTCTTCATAATCTAGAACTCGAAGATTTAGTCTTCTGGAAATGTCATCAGAAAAAGACTTCCCCCTGCCACTCACACTTCAGCAAAACTTTGGTACTTCGAACCTTGGACCCACATCTCAGACTCAAAAAAGCCTCTCCAGGCTTTTGAAACTGTACGCCTGTTGGAGACCTTAAGCTAAAGCTGACCAGGGAAATTCCTCCTCCACCCTAGATATGGACAGCTTTATCAAGATGATAGATCAAGACTTTTCTATTAACATTTACCACTCTTAATTTCTCATTACTTATACTTGGCAGGATAATCCCATAATTGTATTTTCACAATCAGTAGTTACTGTGATTAACTTAATGTAGTGTTCCATCTGTCATGCCAAACTTGTATCATTACATTTTCTGTGGGATCTTTTAGTTTACCCAGTGGATAACTTTAGCAATATCCCTAAAGTAATCATTGTTCAAAGTGGTCAGATTTATAGGGCCACTTGTTCTCACTCCTGTTTGAATTTAACCCTGTAATGGAATACAAGAAGCAGGATCAAAAGGAATATAATGAAAAAGGTCTTCACCAAAAGCCCATATGGAATTTCTTGTGAATTATTTTATATTCCAGGGTACTCTAGTGTTCTTTAAGCCTGTAATACCTCCACATTAGACACTTGGCTAGAAACTGCTAATTTTAATGTTCCGAATAATGTATAAACAGTAGAACCAGAAAAGGGGCCTTGTGTGTACCCACAGAGCATACTTTTCTTTTTTGAGATGGAGCCTTGCTCTGTCAATCAGGCAGGAGTGCAGTGGCTCAATCTGAGCTCACTGCAACCTCTGCCTCCCAGGTTCAAGCGATTCTGCCCTCAGCCTCCTGAGTAGCTGGGACTACAGGTGCACACCACCACACTCAGCTAATCTATATATTTTTAGTAGAGACGAGGTTTTATCATCTTGGCCAGACTGGTCTTTAACCCCTGACCTCGTGATTTGCATTTATGGAGGATTTTGTATTCTACCTTATAGCTGGGACATCTTATGTGTTGATGTGGATAGAAGACGAAGGGCCAACGTGGGCTAGGAATTTTAATAGTGACTTTGTTGTTCCATTATCAATTAAAAACAGAAAATCAGTCCCCTCCTCTTCACCTACATAATACGTTAAGAAGAACATTTCCAAGAGGTTTTCACCCATTTGGATTGGCATTATTTCCTAGGTCTCTTTTTTCAATGGCTTGGAGTAAATGTAAATGAGACAATGATTAGAAATGTATACCTAATAATAGGCTCTCTAGTAGGTTCTACTGCAAAGGCTATGCTTGCACAACAAATTTCTTTAAATTATCTTGCTCAAGTTATACTAAATAATACAATTGCTCGAGGTTACTAACTAGCTGAAAAAGAGTCTTTGCAGTTGTTGACACTTCTGGTTCACCACAGATGATCACAATGGGTATTATAAGTGTAATAGAGAATTAGTTCCTGAGAATTAATGAATAGGTTGTTTGGTTAAAATGTATAGACTTTTAATCCGGCTCACTCTTCAATGTACTTTAGTTGGTCTAGTTCATGGAGACCTTGGCTGAAGAGCATATTTAAAATGCTTGGTATTATTCTCCTAATATAATAGTACTCTGTTTTCTCTCAGAAGTTTTGAATGTTTGCATGAAGCCATCTTTAGAGTACTGAATGGTCTCTCTTTGACTGATGAAACAAAAACTTAAGGAAATGAGTAATTACGAGGACACTGTAACCTATGAATGATGTCTTGAGACTGGAAACACAAAATGATGATAATTGAGTAGCACAAATGCCCTAAGTTTTGATTACATCATCGGGTAAGTGAGATTCTAACCAAATGAGAGGAACTGGTAAACAAAACAATGGCAGGCCATTGTTTTAGAATTAGATACTGTCCTAGGCCCCCAACACATGAACCCAAATCAAAATGGAATCATAAATGCTAAGTGCATATGATCAAACTGAAACTTCAAGGATGCAGATATCCCAAACAGATCAGATTATTTTTTTCCTCCTGAAAACAGAAGATTATAACATGATAAAGAAGTCTCCTTTATTTTAAGTCTCAGCAGAAAAAGAATTATGTGCAAGGTGAAATAAGTAATAATCACAATTTACCTTAAAAAAAATG
Organism: Cebus imitator; assembly: GCF_001604975.1. Classification (NCBI taxonomy): domain Eukaryota; kingdom Metazoa; phylum Chordata; class Mammalia; order Primates; family Cebidae; genus Cebus; species Cebus imitator. The sequence goes on from NW_016107428.1 coordinate 4,581,291, forward strand.
AAAAAAAAAAAAAAAAAAAAAAAAAAAAAAAAAAAAAAAAAAAAAAAAAACTCTGAAATAACCTGATGTTAGCCAATCAGCAATCAGGTTTTTCTTAATTGTTCTATTTTCTTGTTCCCACCTTTCAAAACCCACTGTTCTGCTGTGTTCCAGTAAGATTTGAGACCAGGTGGGTCCATTTACAATGTTAGCAGAATGATATCAATGTGTACAGTTTTGGTCAACCTCTAAACTGAGACCAAAGGGATACTGTTGTTAAACTAAGTTTGCCCTAAAGCTGCCTTGTTTCATATTTTGAGTTTAGCCTAAAGGTTTCTCTATACATAATGAACTCTGACCCAACTTGATGTGTAAATAGACTGTAACTTCCTGATACAGTTTGGTTGTGACTCCACCAAAATCTAATCTTGAATTACCAAGAGTCACAGGAGGGATCTGGTGGGAGGTAATTGAATCACGGGGGCAAATCTTTCCTGTGCTGTTCTCATAGTGAATGAGTGTATAAGTATTACGGGATCTGGTGGTTTTGAAAAGGGGAGTTTCATTGCACAAGCTCTCTTTTTGCCTGCCACTATCCACGTAAGATGTGACTTGCTGCACCTGGCCTTCCGCCATTATTGTGAGGTCTCCCTAGCTATGTGAAACTCTAAGTACTTTAAACCTCATTCTTTTGTGAACTGCCCAGTCTTGGCTATGTCTTTATCAGCAGTGAGAAAATGGACTAATACACCTATTCGTGTATTATAGCAAGTAGCTGAGTCTCAATCAATTACAGCAGTAGAACTCTTTAGTCAACCACAGGCAGCCAACTGTTCAAAACAGTTTCAAATAAGGCAAATGCCCAGAAGTAACCAAGCCAACTGTTTGTATACTTCACTGCCATTTTTTTGTACATTACTTTCCTTTTCTGTCTATAAATCTTATCCAACCATGTGGCAATCCTGGAGTCATTCTGAATCTATTCAGGTTGTAGGGCCTGTCTAATTCACAAATTTTTCCTTGCTCAATTAAACTCTGTTAAAATTAAATAATCTAAAATTTATATATTAATATAACTAATACATGGTATACATTTAAGAGCAAATAGATATTATTATTGTGGGAAATCTTACACCACCTTTAAGAATATAAGAACTACTCATAAGAAGGAAAATATTTGGCCGGGCATGGTGGCTCACACCTTTAATTTCCGCACTTTGGGAGGTCGAAGCGGGTAGATCAGAAGATCAGGCTATCACAGTGAAACCCCATGCCTACTAAAAATACAAAAAATTAGCCAGGCATGGTGGCATGCACCTGTAGTCCTAGGTACTCGGGAGGCTGAAGCAGGAGAATCGCTTGAACTCAGGAGGCAGAGGTTGCAGTGAGCAAAGATCAAGCCATTTAATTCCAGCCTGAGCGACAGAGAGAGACTCATTTCAAAAAAAAAAAAAGAAGAAGAAAAATGTTTAATGACCAGAAAATGTTTCGCAGGCCTTGAAATAATTTTATCGTAAATTTAATGAGTTATTTTTGTTTCATGCTTTAACAATGATTTCAACATCTGCTTTATAGATGCATTACCTTTTTAATTATTGGTTTAATGTTTACTAGACTGTAAGCTATATAGTAAGAATTATTTCTTCTTTATGTTTTATTTCTGATGGGCTGATGGGTTTTATATATATTTATCCCATTTTACTTTGAAGAAATTAAGACACAACACATTTTGCAATTTTCTCAAATTCCTATAGCTTGGTGAATGACAAAGTCAAGACTAGAACAAAAGCAGTTTGAATTCTTTTTTTTTTTTTTTTTTTTTTAAACAGAGTCTTACTCTGTTGCCAGGTTGGAGTGCAGTGGTGCAATCTCTGCTCACTGCAACCTCCACCTCCTGGGTTCAAGCGATTCTTCCATGCCTCAACCTCCCGAGTATCTGGGACCACAGGTGCATGCCACCACACCTGGCTAATTTTTGTATTTTTAGTAGAGACGGGGTTTCACCATGGCCAAGATGGTCTCAATCTCTTGACCTCGTGATTCGCCCCCCTTGGCCTCCCAAAGTGCTGGGATTACAGGCCTGAGCCATGGCGCCCGGCCCAGCAGTTTGAATTCTTAATCAAAATGCATACTGTCTTAGTGAGGTCAGGAATTATATGTATTTTTCTTACTTTCTATATATACTTTGTCTAAGACATTGCCTAAAGTAATAGCCATTGATGATTAAATGACTGATGCTCTTTAAAGTGATCCAAAATATAGTTCAGATACAAAGAAATAGTCATAAGCTATTGTTTTATTAATAGCTTTGTTAATGCCAATTTTAATATATATTGACCCTTTTAATCAAAACTAATTCATTGAATTTAATTTCTTAAATAGCTTTTAGACATATAAAGCAGCAAAGTTTTTTGTTTGCTGAGTTAAATCCAAATTTGTCCCTGGGAAATAAAAAGAGACACAGAAGAATTTCAAGTGCAGTCTCACATTTAGCAGAGCAGTGCATGTCTAGGTGTTAGAGTGAAGATATGTGGTGGAACAGAGTCTGTTTTAAGGCCACCTGTACCTTAGATTTTGAAAACGTAAGCAGCATTATCAAGAGAACTCAAACAAAACTGCATTTTTTCAGATAAGCTTGTTTTCTTTCTTTAATTTTTTTTTTTTTGTTGTTACATATGAATATCTTCTTTGTATTTCTTTGGTTTTTGTAGCTACAGTAATTGACTAGGCACAATGACCTAGTCAAGAGCACTGATGTCAATTTTGGGAAGTCCAAGTTCACCATGATTCACTAATTCGTAATTTAGAGGTGAGATTTTGGGGAAATTGAGTTAAAAACTATGGGCCAAAGTTTATTCAGATTGATAATCTGCCCCCAACTGAAATTTTTCCCTTCTCTGAACAAGTTTCTCCTGGATAATCACAAGTAAATAAGAAATACATAAACATATATCTCTTTAAGGATCAAACTAATAAGGAAGTTCATCTTTGGACCAAAATTTCCATTGCTAAGAATTATAATGTTCTCTTAAAAAAACAAACAAACAAAAAACTGAATTAGACTGATATTTTCTCTATGTTTAGATACCATTTTCTATGCTATCTAACTCTTTACACTAATTACAGTTATAGAGGCTTTACTCAAAATTACACTAATATTTTATGTTCCCTGTAGAGCAGACTATTCTGGGAAAAATAAGAAAGCTCAATATCAGACAGTATTTCAGTTGAGTCTAACTACTGTCAGCTTTAGGTAAAGCCTATGAGAGTGTTTTTCTATGAGTCCTAGTAGTTAGCTATGGAATTGTTGATAGGATTTGAGTAATGTCAGAAAAGGTCACCATTTCCCACAAATTATTTTTCAAAACTGCTTATGTGACTCCAGAAATCCATACAATATACTTGGATACATAACTAGCATACATATCTAGTGATTAGTCATTAAATGTTAAGTGAATAAATCAGGCTTATGTTATATAAGAGGTGATGCATTAATGTAGTATTGGTTATTAACCCCTAATTTATGAGACTTTAACAGATACCTCTGTAAATATGTTACAGACCAGACTATTATGTTCTTCCTCCTGGGAAGAGGCAAATAGAGTAAAAAGACTGAAACACTGGAGTAATGGAGGTCTAACAGGTCTTTTCAAACCTAAAATGTGTGTAGTAAGAGTTGGTTGGCATTTAGAACAAAATATGACACCTTGGCATTCTGAGTATTTTAAGGTGAAGGAAGTTGAGAAATCACAATGTAATGAGGCCTCAGTCTGAATTTCCCCTTCCCTTTTCTCCTGAAGAGATGGATATCTTGCCCTATATCATTATGGAAAGAATGTCACATGGAACACCCAGAAGAATCCAAATTAATGGCCTTCACATTTTCTCCATTTTATTATCCTAAACTGAATCATACCCTTCTGTTTTCAATCACATTTCTGCATGATTGTCCATAAAAATACAGTTTATCCTAGGTTTTTGGGTCTTCGTTTCTGAAGTCTCCCATGCATGTCACATAAAATTTATATTAAATACATTTTTATGCTACCATTAATCTGTCTTTGTTATGGAATGTCAGTCATGAAACTTGTTATAGAAGAAGAAATTACTCTTTTTTTTTTCTCCTACAGGTTAAAATGTTCTAAAGTAAAAGAAAAACTTTAAAAGCAAATAGGTCAATACCAAGATACATTTAGGCACTTCACAATTGGAATTTAGAATGAAATTTACCACTCACAAATGTTTGAAGATCAATGTTTAAAAAAAAGTTCCAAGAAAATCAAACTCAAAGCAAAGGAATAGGAAAATTCATAGGTAGAAGTCATTTAGTGGATTCCAAAAACAGAGAATTTTAGCAGAACCATTCAATCCAAGGCCCTGCACATATTCTATCTAAACAAAATCTGCTCCGGAATTTATCTTCCTGGGGATTCTTACCTTAAGGTAAAAAATCTGCCTACACTGAATCCATAGGTCATGGACATTTTGTACACTTCTTAAGGTTGTATGATGAGCTCTCTCCAAAGTCACACATGGAAGATTTTAGAGGTAATATACTGGCTTTACCACTTCACAATATCGGAAATAGCAATAAAAATCAAAATAAAATCATTATTAGTTATCTATTGCTTTGCAACCAATTAGCTCCAAACTTAGCAGCTGAAAACAATAAATATTTATTATATTACAGTTTCTGTAATATAAGTCAGGAGCTCTTACATGCCATGAATTAGCTGGGTCCTTCTTATGAACTCTTATGAAGAGCTCTTATGAAACTATGGTCAAGCTGTCAGCTGGGGCTATTGTCTTATCTGAAAGCTCAACTGGATAGGCTTCATTTCCACACTCATTAATGTGGCATTTGCAGACCTCAAGTCCTAATTGCCTGTTGTCTGTAAACATTTGGTTTTTGCCCAATGGATCTCTTTAAAAGACTGTACCTAACATGCAGCTGTTTCCCCAAGAGTGAGGAATTCAAGAAACAGAGGAAGAACGCCTCCAAGGCAGAAGCCACAGTCTTTTTTTTATAACCTAATTAGATAATTAACATCTCATAACTTCTGCCATTGTTTATTCATTAAAAATTAGTGACTAAACTCAAATCAAACCCATGCTCTTGAGGAAGGGATAATACAAGAGGCATAAAAACAAGGTATAAATAATTAAGGACTGTCTCACAGTCAGCCTGCCATATTCACAAGCAACACATGAAATACTGGGCTATTATTTAAATCACACCGTGGTTATGTGGGCTTTTATGCTTTAAACACTTAAAAAGATGAATACTATATATGGATTTTGAAAACTACTTTTGGGGTGTATATCTTCACCTTTTTTTCTGCTTATTTCTAGGCTTCCTTGAAAAAGTTTTCATGTGTGAAGAGCCTGGCATACTGCAATCAGAGCATTTTATCATGACTTTCCAAAAGAAATTACTTCTAAATTATGCAAAGTGTCTTAATCAACTGGATAAATATGAGCATGAACAAAACTCAAAATGTTGTTGAAAATTCATTGACATGAATGTCATCATATTCATCATTCTGATTGTTAGTAAATGGCCTGTGAAAGTCCTAGGAAAATATGGGTGCTCCCTTTCAGTTTCTGTTCCTTGTTATTATCTGTGCTTTGTTGTTTTATCATTGTTGTTGTCAGTGAATTTGACAACAATGTGCATAAAGTCATGAAAAAATAAGTGAATGTAATGCGTTTTTTGACTGATAATTATATTATAGAGTTTTGCAGTTTTACTGAAAAGAGATTTACCTAATTTTCTGTTTCTTACTATTAAAATTAGAAGCGTGTACACACACACACACACACACACACACATATATACACAGATGAAAAGGAAAATAAAAGAAACACTCTGAAAGAGCAATATTCATGAAAAGCTACTTTTAAAATCAGGAAAAAATATAGTGAAAAGACAAAAACAGGGAAAATATTATTTTGATCTTATAAACTGTATAAAAATAATTATTGAAACTGAAAGAGATGCTATGCTTAGTTTTATTTATTTTTATCCCTAAATCAACAAGAGTGTGAAGTTCTTGAGAGCAGTATTCAAAAATGTTATTTGTGGAATGTACTCCCTCTCATCTTAGTGTTTTATACAAAAATATGCCTTCAAATGACAATTAATTCTAACATGTATTTTTAAATGCCCTCACTTATGCATCTAAATATATTTTTGAGAGAAATTGGAAGGTAATTTCATCTCTACTTCTGGCTAAATTTCCCCAACACTTAGAGTTCTTTTACTGAAACCTCTAAATGTCTGTTTTCATTCACTTTTAAGGGTTTGATTATTATCTACATACTACTCTATGAAAAACTATATCTATTATAACTTTATTCGAAAAGAAAGCTGATTTCTGGTACTTTTATTTTAAATAATAATTGTATACAAAAGCCTTTTACTTACATGAAAATATTTTATACAAAAATCCCAAAACGTTAGTAAATATATGCTGCTTCTCACAAAACAAAATATCCAAATATTTGGTCATTTTTCATGGAGGCTATTTCACAACTTGTTCTCATCTTTCTGTAATTCCTATCTAATTACTTCACAGCGTAAGGGTAAGATTAACATGTTCTGAATAGCCACAGGGAAACAGATCCCAATCAAGACTTTGATGTTTTAAAAATTTGCATACATTCCTGGTTCTGAAAGAGAATTCTAACTGCATAGAGGATTCTAATAGCTGTAGCCTGATATAATATAATATGACAAAAATATTCCTACATATGGTAGCCATGACAGAACTGAATAAATACAAAATTAAGAGGCAAAACTTGGAACAAAGAGAGGGTAAGAATGAGGCTAGAAAGGATTTATTAATTACTCTGTGGTTTTTATATGGCTGGCTTAAAAATCATGTTCCTTCTACCAGGATCATGCACTTACATAGCAAAAACATTTCTCCTTTTGGCAAAGCTTTCAAATGGGTGTCTCATGAAGTAGCCACCATGTGACACTACCATGTCTTAGTATTACACACACTGACAGTATATTCAAGAATAGGGCCCTTGTTCAGCAAATTTTGCTGAGATCTCAGCACTGTGTGAATTACCTGAGCATCTGAAAATTATTAGCATTGTTTCTTACTTCATGGGAGTGTGTTCTTTATATGTTTTTTGACAAAGTATTTGCCCTTAGAATAGCCTTTTCTTTCCTAGTCTGAGGGTTATGTTGAGTATTTTAATTACTAAAATATTAAAGCAAATAACAAAGCTGATGCAATTTTAAGTCAACTTTGTATATAAATTATATCCATACACATAATTATTTTCTCTCTCTGAAACTGTACCGGATAACACAATCATTTATAAAGTGAAAAAATGGCAATGCAAGGTGAAAATAATAGCAGTAAAATTATAAAGCAGAATTTATGAAATACCGCATGCTTGAAAGGGCGCATGAGTACATGTTTTCTGTGAACAATCAATTTGGATTTTGAAAAATTAAAAAATGAATCTGAAGAGGCGTGATAAAAACTGTTATCGACTCATTTGCCCAGAAATCTGCAATTATTCAACAGGATTTATCCAGTGCTTCCTATTTGGCTGGGTTATGCTAAGCTGGCTCGAGAAAAAAGACAGTGTTCTTAAGCTTTTGAGATAAAGAGTCAATCAATATTGTTTTTCTCTTAGAACAATTCCCAACTTTATAGACAAGTAACGAGGGACTTTTAGCAGCTAGAGGTTGTGTTTTCTAAGACCTCACCCCACCTGGGGCTTGGTCTGAAGCAGAGAAATGGAACCTGGGATAGCAACAAATTTCACAGTGGTTTCAAGATTCTGGCATTAGTTTCTTTGAGATAGGCCACTGGCCCATAGTTTCTATGCTGGAACCAATGGGATCATGGAAAGGGTCATGCCTAATCATTGCAGCATGTTCTTGCCCAACTCTTATGTGCCCACTAACCACTCAGCCTAGAAACTAGGAATTAAACTACTCAAATATTCAAGCTGCAAAGCAATGACTTATTACCAGGGATGCAGCCAATCAAGTAGAGGGTAGCAGCCCTAACCACCTGTAGCATCCCAGGAACAAGGACCGTATTGATCTCAACACGGCACTGACATTTTTGGCATCTTCTCTGATGGTGTAGATGGCTGGCTGAAGTTGTGATGGGAATGACAGTTCAGAATTTATGTTCAGGCTTTTCTAGGGCCTTTAAATCCAGTAGGGTGTTTGAAGAAGAATGCAAAGATTTAAATGGGGTCTTATAGTATTATTTGAATAAGAAAGATGTGATTATGGCACCATGTATTTATAGCCTTTCCACTCTTCTTGCCTCAGAAATGCCTTCATTCCACTTGCCACTGAGGGCAGGGCAGATTTGCTACATCAGAACAAGGGACTCACATTTGACTGATGTTTTTACATTTAGGCCTAACCCACTTTAAGTGAGGAAATGTTTTGAATCAACTATTGCTTAAAATTGCTTTGCTAACACCAAACAAAAGGCAGAAGACTGACAATGAGCATTTTTAAATCAAGTTTCTTAATTCAATATATTAAAAACTAAATATTTCTAAATTTCTCATGATTGCACTTGCTTGAGGCTGGTATATCTTTATTGTTTTGAAGTATGCCTGACCTGAATTCTAAGTAATGACTCCACAAGACAGATTGCTTAATCTGGTAAATTTTCGTCTTTATTTGGAGTTAATTTTTTGTATGGATGATGTAAGAATTAAATGAGATAATGTATATAAAGTGCTTAGCACAATGACCTGCATATAGTAAATGGTCATTATGTTTTGTTTGATTATAAATGATAATTGAAAGAGAGTATTTAGGAAATATCTCTGTACATATTTACTTTTAGAATAAGTGATATAAATTTTAATATGTGTGTGCAGAAAAAGCGTACACCTGGTACTTTCACTCTAAGGCGTTCTCTCTGCAAGCTGAAGAAAGTAGTTACCAGTTTTGCTGTAGAAAGCTGGCAATCCTGAGAGTGTATTTATTTGGTCAAATGTGGTGCCTGATTGTCTGTGCCCTCTGTGGGCGAAGGCACACTGAAGAGCATTTTTCACTTCTCCAAACCTCAGAAAGCTCTGACTGGGCTGTCGAAATGGTCTTTAATAAAAAGGGAAGTGGCAGGATTGTGTACAAGTAGCCTAATAGAGCGTTTTATCTTACAGCACTGAAAGTGTTTCGCAGTAAATCCTTTCTCATCATGTAACAACAAACCTATGTAGCTCCCTGTAGTTCAGCAAAAAGAAGCTAAATAACAGGCTTCTTTTTAAAAGTATAGGTTGTATCTGGTAGGGTTTTCAGCCTATAGGAAGCTCACCTTTGATTTGCCAAAACAGACTTGCTTGGAAATATTTTGAAACTTTCTCACGCAGTTATCTGAATAAATTATTTCTTATTAATGTCATTTATTTTAGGACAAAACAACTTTATAGACTGTTAAGCCTTTACTCTGCACAGTATGCATAATTGGCATATGCTTTTTAAACGTTTTATTTCTATAGCTAAGATTTACAAAACTACAATCTTGGTTAGAAGCAAACTTGTTTTGTTTTAAGACCATGGGCAGTACAGCTATTTGGGGTACATTAATTGTAAATATTTAATAGTAAAAGTTAAATTATGAGATAATAGACAACAAAATATAAATATAAAAGTGCAAACCTAAGATTAGGAGGTAAAAATTATTATTTTCTCATTGAAAAACAAGAAATGCAAAGGAGTCTACACTCTAGGAGGAAAAAAAGGCTTATCTGCTTCTCTTTTATTTCCTCCTACTTTTTGTTTCTATCCATATTTAGAGGCATTAAAAATAAAGGTGAAACTATTCACTTTTAGAATAATCTAGCTGCCAGTACCAATAATATTAAATTAAAGCTGGGAGCAGTGACTCATGCCTGTAATCCCAATGCTTTGCACTGGGCGGGGGGCGGGGGAAGGCAGGAGGAGTGCTTGAGCCCAGGAATTTGAAGCTACAGGGAGCTATGACCGTACCACTTCCAGCCTGGGTGAAAGAGCAAGAACCTGTCTCTGAAAAAGTTGATTAAAAATATATTAAGCTAATATATTCCCATTAATTATGCACTTCATGTAAGATACTATTTTTCAATGGAAAACTGGAAGTCCTATAAAAATAAAAACTGCCTGTCAAGGATGTCAGGCACAGCTATCACAGTCAGAACTTGGTTAGACAGCCCGCAGCCAGTTATACATTCAGCAGCTACCGCTGTGCCTGCAACTCTCATTTGTATTGGTATTATCATGTATCTGATATGATGTCCTTACCTTTTTCCCTGGCTGTATTTCCACTTCTTTTCACAAAATCTTCTCAAGCCTCTCTATTTATCAACCCTTTCTTTCTATCATTCTTAAATAATTACCTATACTAATTGTAGCAGTTTGGCAACTTAGTGTTCACTATTTAATCTGATGCAATGTTAATTCAGTTTCACTAATTAGCATGTTAGTGCTGTAGTCACTGAGATTTTCCAGAATTTCACATTTGATAATGAACTACTCCCTTTCTTGAAAATTATTTTTCCCATGCTTCTCATTTTCTTCATATCTGATTCCATTGGCCATTTATACTCTTAATTTTTTTTTTCTGTCTAAAATGAGTATCAGAGTTCTATATTCAGGGTTGCTGTCTGACATAAATTTCAGGGAAGACACATTGGGTAAATCCTTTAAAGCTGAAAGACCTGGGACTACCCAGAATGTTGTTGGTTAGTTGTTGATTCCTGGGTTTGCCTGTTGATTAAACATTGTGCTGATTAGAGGTAGTCAGCCGTGCACATGAGGTGCCTGTTTTGAGATTATGGCATTGAGGTGCTTCTGCTGAGTATCTGATGTCCCTACCTTGGAATTAGGTTGCTCAGTCATGTCTGCACTAATGTCAGCAGGTTGTAGCAGGGTTTTGTCATACTAAATCATTCTTCACAGGTAATATTGTCTATTCCTATGAGTTTAATAAGACACCATTTTGAATCCATTATATCTATGAATGACAGATTATCAGTTTCCATGAAGTACAGATCAGAAGTTCTTACTTCCACCAGGACACTTCTATCAGAAATTCCCAGAAGATAAAAAGACTCTAACGTATCCCAAATTGAGCTAATATTGTATGTTTTCAACTCACTCACTTTTTTGATGTCATAATGCCTAAATCACATAATCATTTATTTAAAAAATTACTTTTATTGAGTCATATTTCACATAGGTTATAAAGGCCTATTTTATATCTATCAGTTTGGACAAGATACACAATTTGGCATAGCTGCTACCACACATACAGTATGCAATATTTTTATCGCTAAAATATTTTCTTAGCCACCTGCACATACAGCCTTACTCTCCTCGGATCCCATGCAAACATTGATCTTCTTTTTCACTACATATTAGATTCATTTATATAAAACTTCATACAAATGGAATCATAAACTATGTACTGTTTCGCACCCATCATCTTTTGAAATCGATGTTGTGGTAGCTATCAGCAGTTCTTCCATTTAGTGTTGAGTAGTTTTATTGTACAGATATACTAAAATGTATTTATTCATTCACCTATTAAATGGAAAAGTAGCAACTTATAAATAAAGCTGTTGTGAAGGTTCCTGCATGAGCCTTAGTGTAGATACCTATATGTTTTCATTTCTTTTGGATCAATGCATAGGAGTGAAATGGTGAATCAATTTCTGCTCAAAGGTATGTTTAACTTTATAAAAACTGACAAACTATTTTCCAAAGACGTCTTATCACTTAACTTGCTGCTGGCAATTTGTAAGAATCTCAATTACTCCACATCTTAACTTGTACATGGTGTTATCAATCTTTTAAATTTTTGCTTTTCTAGTCAGTACATAATAGCATCTTACTGTGGCTTTAATTTGTATTTCACAGATGACTAACAATGGTGAATTTATTTTAATTGCTATATGTTCACACATCATTCCTGTGGATAGTCTTTTCAATATCGTTTGCCCAATTTTGTCATTCTATTATTAAGATATAAAATTGCAATATGTTCATATATAATTATCTTTTCATAGATTATTTTTTAAACTTACTGAACTTTATCATTTTAAAAATTAGGGACTGTGTTTTTATGTTGAGTCTAAACACACTGTCTACTTTTTTTGTTAATTTATGTTGTCTTTAACTTTTAGTACAATGTTGAAGAGGTATGGTAAGAAAGGACAGATCTGCCTTGCCTCTGATTTTAGGGGGAGAGCATTCTGTCTTTCATCATTAATTATGTTTACTATAGGTATTTTGAAGGTTTTTTTTTAATTTTTTTCTTTTTGTCTTGAGGAAGCTACCCTCTATTTTCAGTTTACTGAGAGTTTTATCATGAATCAGTGTAGGATTTGATCCCATGATTTATCTCCGTCAATTGATATTATCATATGTTTTCTTCTGTAGCATGTTTGTGATAATTGGTTTATGACCCTTTAACCAGATTTCATAATCACTCGGTCTACTCTATAATTCTCCTTATATATTATTGGACTCATTTACTAATATTTTGTTAAGGATATTTGCATCTATGTTAAGGAGAGATAGTGGTCTGCTGTTTTTCTTTCTTACCATGATTTAATCTGATTTTAGTATTAGAGTAATGCCATCCCTTTAAAATGAATTAGGAAGTGTTTCCTGTATGTCCAGAACTGTTTCTTTCTTTGGAGGATGTTAAGCACTTATCAAAGCATATAGAACTTCACAGCCTAAAGAGCGAACTTTAAAGTATGCAACTTAAAAAAATTAGTGTAAATGAGGATCACAGGAAAGAAGGCAGACCCTGACAAGAGATTCTAATTGTATTAAAAATGTATAAAATAATTTCATGGAGTTTAGGGATGGGCAAAGTGTGCAGACTTAAGTAACTTTAGAAATGAAGGGAGTCTGTTATAACTAAAACCAAAAGAAATTATACATAAGTAGTCTGTATTTAGGTTTTCTCATAAGGTTTGGTGATAAATCTGACACTTCTATAAATGTATACTGGAATTGAATAATTACTTAAATGTATAATGAATTTCAGACCTTGGTATTTCACTATTGGTGTGGAAATTCAAAGATCATAAAGGTGAAGAGGCTAGAATAATCATAAATATGAAGAGGCAATAGAGTAAGAACAGGTGTTAAGAACTCATGTTTAACTTAATATAGATACACATGGCTACATGCATTATGTATATATATTATATATACGTAACCATATGTATCTATATATTAATGTATATGTGTGTGTGTGTATATATATATATATATATACACACAAGCTACTATATATATCTCTGTTTTTTTCTGTCAGCTGAAGTGCTCTAAAAAATGACACTCCAGTGGCAAGAAGAGCACCTAAAATGCATATCTTCCTTTCTAATACCAATTTCTAATAAGAGGAACCAGGGCTTTTTGGAGAAATGAATGTTTTTAGAACCGTGGCATGAAATATATTAGATGAACCTGAAATATCTCCTAGTACTAGGAAATACAGACGTGCTTTTAAACAAGAATAACAAGATAAACCAAATGTGCAAAAACAAACAAAAATTCCATGTCGGATAGTTATGTCAAAGGGACACATAGTAACCAACTAAATGAGTTTTTCCAATACCCAAATCTGTCATAATTTGAGAAATACCATAAATATAGTACTGTCAGGCTATAACTCAAAGTATAAAATAAATATTAATGAATGCATATATACGTACATCAATAATAAAACTAATAAATGGGGTAGAGGAATTCTTTCGTGCAGAATTCCAAATAAATTATGAAATTTTCTTCATGCTGAAGAAGGCCAGCACAACCCTGCACTTGTTAAGTGTGGGATACACCTAGTGATATTCCCCTAAAGAGTAGGGTATGGAAAGGGAAAGAAACAAGAGTAACGTCAAACTGGAAAAATCTGAGAAACACTATTTAACTCAGATATTCAAGACTAATATTAAGTCATGTTAATGTTGAATCCTGTTCAATGAAATATGTATCCTTGAAATTATGTGACAAAATGGCATTTTAATACTGTCTTTCCTTCCCCAAACCTATAATTTCAGTTTATTCGTTTAAAAATCAAGTAAATTCCAATAAAAAAAGATTCCTACAATATACCTGACAAATACACCTTAAAACAAATGCACCATAAACAAGGAAAGTCTGGAAATGGACTCAGCCAACAGTAACATAAAATCACATGACAACTAAATATAAAGTGCTAATCTGGGTGGGATTGTGGAACACAAAAAGGAGAAAACTAAGGTAATATGCATAGAATATAAACTTTAGTAAATAACAATATATCAATATTGCTTCATCACATGACAAATATCCTATATTAATATAATATGTTAATAATAGAGGAAACTGATTATAGAGGTATATGTAAGTACTGTCTGTAATGTCTTCTAAATTTTTTGTTTACTAATAAAAACAATATTAGATTTCTTGACTGTTTATAAGGCAAATTGAATCAACTTGAATCAATATAGTATACAATAGTGAATTATAGTTGTATAGCAGTGAATATAATAGTGATAGTGAATAATACATGTTAAATGTTATAAATACATTTACTGCTTGTTATCAACATGACTAATTCTTAATGCATCAATATATACTTTCTACATTTAATTTCACTTTCCTCTGAAGCCTACAGTATTACTGGACTAAAGCTTTATTAAGTACCTCAGGTAAGCTCAGCATACAGAGATGTTTCTGCAAGTTAATTAAAAAGAAATTAAAAATAAAGTTGTATTTAATATTTTGTTAAAATTAGTCACTATCTGTAATCAAAATAGCTTGCTGAAATAATTAAAAATTGAGGCTTTAAAGGTAGCTACAAATAAATCTTTCTTTTTAGATATAATGCAAATGCTTTTTATGAAGGTATAAATATGACATGATTTTATTATTTCATTTACATATAAACCTATAGACTACATATTCCTTCTAAAAATCACCACAGGATTCTGAATATATATATATATATATATATATATATATATATATATATACACACACACACACACACACATATACATATATATATACATATACATATATATATACGTGTGTGTGTGTGTGTGTGTGTGTGTGTGTTTTGAGTGATCAGGCCACACTTTGAATAGTTATTGGCATTTTGCAATTAGTAGACTATTTTTCATACAGACCAGTAAAAGCTAAATTCTAAGTCTCAAAATTCAAGTAATCTATTTAAGAGTACACATTTTCATTTACAATTGTAGATATTACATAAAACAGAAAAAAGTGTAGTTAATTTTTAAATGTATTGTTATTGTATTATGTTAGCTCATAAGAGCTGCAATATAAAATACTACGAACTGGGTAGCTTAAACATCAGATATTTATTTCCAAAGTTCCGGAGAAGATTCACAGTCAAAATATTGGCTGGTTTCTCCTGAGGCCTCTCTCTTTGACCAACACATAGCCAGCTTCTCTCTGTGTCCTCTCTTGGCCTTTTGTCTGTGGACACATACCTGATGTCTCTTCCTCTTCTTATAAGGACATCGGTAACATTAAATTAGGGCCCACCCATATGCATTCATTTTAACATAATTAAATAAGTCTTTAAAGACCTTATCTTCAAAGGTCAACATATGAATTTGAGTGTCGGGGAACACATGTCTGTAACTGTTCACAAAAATAAAAGTATGATCACATTATAAATTCAATTTACTTCCAATAATTTATTTTAGAAAAAAATTCATAATTTAAATTTTATTTTTATGTTAAGATTTTAGATTTCCTTGTGTTTTAAGTGTTCAATCACACACGTACTGTTTTATAAGCAAAGCAAAGTGTTTTTAATTCATTAAACCATTTTACTTCTCTAGCACCTTTCTAAGCTTTTTTACCCCTTTTCCTTTTCTTCTATAATATACATGGTTTAAGACAAAAATATAGATTTTTTACCAGCTCTGTATGTTTTGTTTTAATTAGGGAATGCTTGGTTTTTTAAAATATGCTATGGAGTATTAAAAGAAACCACAGTTTTGGAATCAAAACTAAAATAGATCAGTCAACTTGGCCTTAATGGTCACAGACAATGCAATTTAACATCATCAACAACATGCTTTTTTCCTCTTTTCCCTGCACTTTTGGCTACATATACTTCGAATGTATCGGCATATGCCAACAATTTTGTAATAATATTTTAAAAACAGAGGCTAAAAATTAATACATATTTCTTCCAGTGCAATTGACATTTGTTTTTATTTTTTTTAATTTTTTTTTGAGATGGAGTTTCGCTCTTGTTACCCAGGCTGGAGTGCAATGGCGCGATCTCGGCTCACCGCAACCTCCGCCTCCTGGGTTCAGGCAATTCTCCTGCCTCAGCCTCCTGAGTAGCTGGGATTACAGGCACGCGCCACCATGCCCAGCTAATTTTTTGTAGTTTTAGTAGAGGCGGGGTTTCACCATGTTGACCAGGATGGTCTCGATGTCTTGACCTCGTGATCCACCCACCTCGGCTTCCCAAAGTGCTGGGATTACAGGCTTGAGCCACCGCGCCCGGCCGACATTTGTTTTTAAATAATTATTATTCATACTTTAGAAAAGTTTCTTTTAACTTAAAACTCATTATTGTAAATCTTAAGCAACTTGTTGAGATTGTGGTAAAATTTTCGGAAACTTTTATTGTTATTTTTCACATACGTATGAACAGCACTCTGCATTTCAAAACTTTTTGCATAGTAACTTAAATCTTTTTGGCATTGGCAACTCTCTTTAATCCTTGAAATAAGTTTGTCTTTGAATTTTCATTATAGGTTGAACTACTATGAATTTATATTTTGCTTATGGAAGTTAGTATCTTGGATCAAAACAACAAGAAACAAATACTTTCCAATGTTCACATATGATCAAATATTTTATGAAAATATGTATCTTGCCTTTAGCAAGTGATTGCTTTTGGTATGATATGAAAGTTACTTTATCATAATTTCCTTCCAAATGTCAAAATATTTCCTATTTTATTGTTAATTTTATCACTTTATTTCATATTTTTCCATTATATTTTACTGATTTTTTGCCAGTTCTTTAATAAATAATGTAAAAGTGAATGAATAGGCTACCATTCATATAAATGTGAATCAGAATTCTTCAATGTCTTTCATTTTATTGAAATAGACTAAATGTCTTGCCAAATTGCTCTTAAAATTCTTTGAACTTAGAGCCTTGAATGCTTTGCATTTCATTTAAATTTGAGTTTCTCTTCCAATCTTTAAAAATGTAACTTAGAGTCTTTAAAATGTTACTTTATGCATATTGTAAGATTTGGAGAGCTTTATAACATGCAAACTATATCATTACATTTACTCATTAAAAAATCAGCTTCAAGTGTGTCTAAAATACTCCATCTACCACTGAAGTGAAAATAACACATAATTATTTCAAAATACCAAAGTAGTCAACAACTTAAGGAGCTGTGCACTTTTTTCAACAAGATTAAAGAAATGAGCTGTGCACAGCACATATTATGCATAAATAAGGTTTTAAAAGCACATCTGCTCTTCTACAAGACCTTTGAAAACAGCTTTGTTTTCTTGTGACTGGCAGTGAATATTGTTCAAAAGCAGGTTACAGTAATTAGGAACTTGTTTAACTTAGTGGAATCAAATCACAGACAGAATATTCTCTAATAAAAATTTTAGAGTTATTTCTTATACTAAGGCACAGTATTTGTCGACTCATATTTTGCATAAATGGGCTTTCTATGGTTTGTTATATCAATTTATCTTGTGAGCATTTGCCATTATTTTGATTAACTCTTTAGTACATTTGGAATCCATGAATTATCTTTTGAAAAAAATTTAGCAGTTTTGCAAATGTTCATATCACAATGCACCAGATCTAGCCTTTACAAGCATACCTCAGAGACAGGCCTTCAGTTCCAGACCGCTACAATAGAACAAGCACCACAATAAATCAAGTCACACATCTTTTAGTTTACCAGTGCATATAAAAGTTATATACACTTATATAACTCACAGTCATATATACTGTTCTGTAGCTTATTAAGTATGCAATGGCATTATGTCTAAAATAATTGTACATCTTAATTAAAAATATGTTATTGCTAAAATATGCTAATGATCATTAGAGACTTCATTGGGTTGTAATCTTTTTGTTGGTGGTGAGTCTTTCCTTCTTGCTGACAGCTGCTGACTAATCAGAGTGGTGGTTGCTAAAGCCTGAGATGGCTGTGGCAATTTCTTAAAATGAGACAATAATGAATTTTCCCACACCAATCGATTCTTTCATTAAAGCTTTCTCTGTAGCATGTGACACTTTTTGGTAGCATTATACTCACAGCACTGTTGCTTTCAAAATTTGAGTCAATCTTCTCAAACCCTGCTATTGCTTTATTAGCTAAGTTTATGAAATATTCTAAGTGTTTTGTTGTTGTTTCAAGAATGTTCATATCTTCACTTGGAGTAGATTTCACTTAAAGAAACCACTTTATTTGCTCATCCAAAAGGAACAATTTTTTATTTATTGAGGTTTTCTCCTGAGATTGTAGAAATTCAGTTACATCTTCAGGCTCCACTTCTAATTCTAGTTCTCTTGCTATTTCTACCCCAGCTATACTCCTTTTTTCCACTGAAGTCTTGAACCGCCTCAAAGTCATCCATGAAGTCTGGAATCAACTTCTTCCAAACTCTGTTGATGTTGCTATTTTGACCTCTTCTTACGTGTAGTAGGACTTAATGCACTCAGATTAATTAGGAGGTCAGATCATATTTGTCCTTGTTGGCTATTTTAAAGACATTAAGGTGCCATTGAAAAATTTGAGCAAAGGAGCAACATGTTCTGACTTAAACCTTGGAAGTATAATTGTGGTCTGTAGGAATAAAATTAAACTGCTGCAGAATTTAAGATAACTTATTATATTCCAGAAAAAAAAATAAAAAGCTTTTTGAAGAAATACAGCAAAATTCAGCCACTAAAAACAAAAATTCCAATGTCTTCCTTTAGTAAAAAGTCACTAGATACACAAAGAAGCAGAAAAACATAAAATATTTTGGAAACGCTTTGCAAAATTAAACATACACTTTCCATACAATCAAGCAATGCCACTTCTATGTACTTACTTAAAAGGAATTTAAATGTTATGTATACACAAATCCTGTGTTCAAATATTTATGCTAGATTTATTATCTCCAAAAACTGGGGATATTAAAACCTCTGACCTGTTTTTATAATACCACTTCTGGCAACAAATGTCTGTGTTGTGTGTGTGTGTTTGTGTGTGTGCGTGTGTGTGTGTGTGTGTGTGTATGTAGGTGAGTTTTCTGTGCCAAACAGTTCTCTAATATTAGCTGGGCATTTTATAATTAAATTTAATTTGGACACAATCTACTTGGAGTTAGTCTCAGATTCCACAAGTTATGCACTCATTCCCACTATACTTCCAAATTCAAATGCCAATCACAATACCTGGGTCTCCATTACTTCTGACTAGCTGTAAATTTAGAGTTTCCATGGGCTCCTCCTCTGATTCAATAATTTGCTGGTATGGCTCACTAAACT
>NW_016107428.1:4600908-4694138 GCF_001604975.1 Cebus imitator
GAACAGCCAAATCGAAGAGATGCATAGGGCAGGGAATAAGAGAAAGGGGTACAGAGAGCTTCCATGCTCTCTCTGGACACTTCATTCTTCTAAAACCTAGATATGTTCACCAACTCAGATGCTTTCTGAAGCCGTGCAGGTACCACCAAGAGTCATTTTATCAGTCAAAATGTGGTATGATAGAAAGGATTTTATCATGAGTAACAGAAGGTGATTCTCTCGCTTTCATTTCTAAGAAAACTACAAATATTTGGGGAGCTTTGTGTCAGGAAACCAGAACAAAGACAAAATATATATCTCTTATAATTTCTTTACAACTTCTTATAAGAAATTGTAAAATATCACAATGATATTTATATTATGAATAGATAAATGAATTATGCCATTCATACAATAATATACTATTCAGCAATTGATACCATGAAGTCCAGATACACACAACAATGTACATTAATCTCAGAGCAATTATTAAGTAGTAGTAGTCAAACTTAAATGGGCTAGATACACACATATAAGGTTTTGAGATACCCAATAACATAGGGATGGAAAACAAATACATAATTGCCAGATTCTGGAGTAAAAGTAGTTGACTACAGAATGTAATGAAACAACATTCTAAAAGGGATACAGGGATACAACTGTTATACATCTTGATTTGGGTGGTGATTATGACTTCACTGTTCTGTCAAAAATGTTAACTACAATAAAAAGAGAATATTATTTGATGTAATTACACCTAAAAAATTATAAAGAGGCAATATTATGTAAAACTTGAGATAAATCCTCAATAAAATGAACAAGATATTTGAAAAAATGCAAACTATCAAAGATATCCCAAAAAGAGACAACAAAAAAACTTTATATCTACTATTGAAACCGTACTTATATGAAGAAAATTTAAAACTAAAATTGTGAAACCTAGTAGATGATGAACTGTATCATGCATATAGATTTAAAATTCAACTATAAAGAATAAAATTTCTCTGTCTATCTATCTATCTATCTATCTATCTACCTACCTATCTATCCATCTATCATCTATCATCTATCATCTATCTATCGTCACTATCTATCATCTGTATAGCAATTATAATAAACTTCCAACATTGTTTTTTATGGTAACTGATAATTCTAAAAGGAAAAACAGCAAGGATAAGAACTATGCTTATTAAAAATTATAACAAAGCACTTTCTCTTTTATTCTTTTCCTATATAAAAGATGTGTAATTGTTCATGAATAGAAAAATAAAACAGAATAGAGAACGAAATGCAAGCAAATTGAGATATATGCAACTATGACATACAAAAAAATGGAAATAGAACTCTGAATAAATGAGTTTTTACACTGCTATGAAGAAATACCTGAGACTAGCTAATTTATAAAGCAAAGAGGTTTAATTGACTCACATTTCCACGTGGCTTGGGAACCTCAGGCAATTTACAATCATGGCAGAAGAGGAAGCAGGAGTCTTCTTCATAAGACAGCAAGAGAGATAAGTGCAAATAAGAGAATGCTGGACACTTATAAAATTATCAGATCTCATGAAAGCTCACTTACTGTCATGAGTACAACATGGGAAAAACCACCCCCATGTCCAATCACCACCCTCTCTGAAGATACGGGATTACAGGTCCCTCCCTTGACACATGGGGATTACAATTCAAGATGAGATTTGAGTGGAGACACAGAACCAAACCATATCAGGAGTGTTTAATAAATTTATAAATATTTTTATTTTTGTAATATTTAAAAACAGCATTTAGTCTCTTTCATACACTACACAAAAATATTTTCTTTTTGAAATGAAGGCTTAAATACTAACAGCAAAACTTCAGAATGATAAAGAGCTTTTTAAACAAGATACAAAACACATAAATCAATAAATTAAAGATAAATAAGTTTGACAGGAACTAAATTTAAAATGCCAGTTTATCAAAAATTCCCAAAAGAAAATGAGCAGACAATCCATAACCTGGAAAAACAAGTATAGAATAAAAATAAAGTTGATTATTGGTTAATATCCTGAAATTTTAAAGAACTCCTAAATTAAAAATATAGAAATCCATGATTATAATGATCAAATGCATATCCAAGAATTTCTGGGAAAGAAGAAAGTTTGGACAATAAACATAAACAACAACAAAAAAGGCCAATCATATTAGTGATCACTGAAATAAAAAATAAAAACAGAAAATATTATTTTATCTTAAATTGGTCAAAAATTTGAATGTCATATTATCAAGTTTTGATGAGGATGTAAAACAGCAAGATTTGTTATAGAAGGTTGAATCTCATTCCTAGGTATTTACCTTAGATAACTTTTACACAGGCTCAATGAATAATTTTAACTACATTCATAGCAACATTGACTATATGAGTAAAAGCTATAGAAATTTCCTAATTGAATATAATATCTTATAGGATAATCATATAATAAAATACTCTGCACTTGTGAAATTTAAAAACTACAATTATATGGATTAATATAAATGAATTCCATAAAACATATAGTGTAGCACAAAAGACAGGTACCAAAAAAAAAAAAAAAAATAGGAACAACATAATATAATTTATACACCTTTTAAAATTTCTAAAACAAAAATTAAGTGTGGAATTCTTTATAATAACGCCATAAGTGTTTTGAAAACAAAGTATTATAGTATTATAATAGTGGCAAAGTACCATTTAACTGTAATATGAAAGACATAGGTAGTATTTTATAAAAAGCTAGTTTTTAGATTCTTGTTTATTTATTATTAACTTTATAACTTACATATCTTAAATCTAAAAATTTATATGAATTAAATATTTTAAATAATAAATTTTAAAATTAACTGATATATTTGTATATAAATAATACAGGTTTTGTTCAGTCATAATTATTTAGCTATATAGACAACAGTTGAGGTTGCTTACTTAAGACTTTAAAAAGCGGAGTAGAACTTAGAATGTATAAATATGAGTAAACATGTTAAAGTAATCAAAGAAAGCATGCACATTCGTTTAATCACATAACAAAAGTATTTTTTATTTGACAGTGATTTTCATTAATGGTAACTTGAGAATGCTGCAGAAGTCACACAACTGCTTTTTGCAAATGAATTTGCTACCAAAACTAATAAAAAATTAAAAATAAAAAAATGAAAAATTTAAAAATTAAACTTAAAAATATGTAAGTTTATAAAACTGGATGAAATCTTATACATAAATATACGCTTTTCTATTATTTTTAACTTAAAATTTTATTGCTCTCAATTCTTTGCAATTTAATGTTCTAGTTCAAGACAGTTTAGAGTTTGAAGTTAAAGTATCATGACACATTTATTGAACATAAATGACCCACAGTTATGCAACAATTTTTAGATGAAAGTTACTACATAGATCCCACAATCAAAAGGAAGGGATTATACAACAGCAAAAACACTAGGAAGAATAGATCTTTATAGGGTACCAGAAAGATCCATTCAAT
This sequence comes from Cebus imitator, assembly GCF_001604975.1. NCBI lineage: Eukaryota > Metazoa > Chordata > Mammalia > Primates > Cebidae > Cebus > Cebus imitator. The sequence goes on from NW_016107428.1 coordinate 4,604,379, forward strand.
TGGGAAATTTTTATATATTTCAGATCAATAAATTTAACAATTTAGAAATAAGCACAAAATCCTTGAAAACCTCCAAATACTTCATATATATTAAAAAATTAATTTTGTGGGCCAGTTGCAATAGTTCATGTCTATATTCTCAGGACTTTGGGAGATTGAGGCAGGAGGGTCTCTTGAGGTCAGGGGTTTCAGACCAGGTCAACACATTTACGAAATTTAGCTGGTTCTAGCTAGTCAGGAGGATCATTTGGGTCCAAGAGTCCTATTTACTTAGAAGGCTGAGGTAGGAGGATTGCTTGAGTTCAGAAGTTTCAGGCTGCAATGAGCTATGATTGAACCACTGCACTCCAGACAAGGTGAGAGTGAGATCCTATCTCTAAAAGAAATAAAAGAAAAAAAGGAAAGTAAGAAAACAATTGCAATTCTAATTTTTCCCAAGGGATATTTTAGTCTTAGATAACTTCACTGGTGAATTTTATCAAGCATTCAAAGATTAAATAATATAAGCCTTGTGCAAATTCTTGTCAGGTAGGCATATCCATTATATCAAACCATACACAACCTCACAAGGAAAGAAAAAGAACAACATTTTTTATTAACAGTGTTTCAAAATTCCTTAAGAGAATCATAACAAAATTAAATCAATAGTACATTGTACGAGTTTTAGCTTTCTCTTCAAAGGATTGATAAGTGAGTGTGCAGAAATAAACTGGCAAGAGACAAATTAACAGGAGAGAGGGCATACAAAATGTATTAATTTTCAAGTGCACAGGAGTTGTACAAAGTATAAAACTCAAAGTAGGGCCAGATGGTTGAAGCTTAAATACCCTATTCATAGGGGAGAGGAAAATGAGGGAGGCAGGCAATTTTAGCAAAGGAGTAAATTATTTTTAGGGGAGATGAATGAGAAAAGAACAAAGTATAGCCTGGGATTAAGTTCCTCTGGTCTCAAGGTGTAGTGTTAACTCGAGTATTCTATCTTGTAAATTAATCTTCTCTGTTTGATGAGATTATGGGAGGTGGCCTGGGATAATTGCATTCCTTCTGGATGAATGTCCCTTATTTGCAAAGGGATGAGAAACTTGTGTGCTGGGAGGAAGGGAGGATGCTTGGTTCTTCCTTAGGTAAAATCACTCAGCATGCCAAAGAACTATACTTTGGAGCATTATTTTTTGAGTCCCAACAATATCATTAAATATTATTTATGTCACTAATACAAGGTTGCTTCAATGTATTTAAAAATCAGTCAATGGAGGAAGAGACAGATCTTCCTTACAGAAGCATTCTGAACAATTCATGAGGCCCCTAGTCCCCAAGGAGGTGGAATATAACCCTCATATCTTTCATATGAGCTGCACTTAATGCCTTCTTTGTAAAGTGTAAAATACGTAAAGGGGAGCAAATGGATAACTTATCAGCGGAGAAATATTACTAAACTACCTTAGCCAGACAATCATCGTCAAGATCCCAACATCTATACTGCTAATTATGTTGGTGGTATGTACCCATGAAATTACGGGATGAAAATAATAACTAACCTATGTGGTATTCCTTCTCAAAACTCTGGCCAAAACAAGAGATAAACATTGGCACATTCCAATTAGGATGATTTAACAAAATGCCTGTCCAGTATATTTCAAAACTGTTAACATCATTATAAACAGGAGAAGCAAAAAGGAGCTGAAGGAGACATGACAACTAAATGCAGAATGGTATTCTAGATGGGATCCTGCTATAAAATGATATTAAAAGTGTGCTTAGGATGTCCAAAATGAGGGAGTAGAGGCAATTTGGCATCAGTCTCCCTAACAGAAAACCAAAACAGTATCAAGATTGTAACCAGAAATATCACAGTTATAATTTGACACTGGGAAAATCTGAGGGAACATAAAGAAGTGAAAAACCACTAGCAAAAGGTAAGAGAAATGGACCTCTCTAATCAGAATAAGCCTCCCCACGTTTGCCAGGTCCAGTGCAGGAAAGTTCCCCCTGATCTCATGGTTTCTACACCAGAAAAAGTAAGATCAAGGTGGAAAGTCAGGTTTCCCAACATCTTGGGTTCTTCCACGGGAAAATCATCTCTTACTTACCACATGGGAAGCATTGCAAGTGTCTGCAGGTTAAAACTTATGAGGGCAGCTAGGGACAAATCATGGAAATGAGGCTAGAATCTGCCATTGTGTAAAACTTGGTGAACTGCTTTGCATCTCAAGTAAAGGAAATGCCAAATCAGAGTGGCTGTTCTGCAGCATACTATAGGAGGTGTGCTGCATGGGTCCTCTAGGCACAAAGCCCTGGAAAACCTTTCCACACAGCTGGAATATTCCCATTGGGATCCCCCATCCCATCTGGGACAACAATGTTCCAAACTTAATTTAGGAATTTGGCAAATCTGCGCTAAGGATGCCATCTAGCACCAAAAAGGAAAAACAGGAAAGTATGACTTCCCCAAATGAACAAAACAAAGCCGGTGACTGATCCTGATGAAATGGTAATGTGTGAGCTCTCAGAACAATAATTCAAAATAACATTTTGAGAAAACTCAGAAAATTGTGAGATAATACAACAAATTTAGAAATTTCTCAGAGAAATTTAATAAAGTAATTTAAAAATAAAATTAATCAAATATAAATCCTAGAGTTGAAAAATGCAACAGTCAAACTGAAAGTGCATTGGAGGGATGGCTTTCAACAGCAGAAGAAAAGAATCTGTAGTTCGAAGACTGATTATTTAATAAATATACAGTCGTGGAAGAAAAAATTAAAAGAATGAAAATGTACGAAGAATGCTTACAAGATCTAGAGTACAGCTTCAAAAAACAAATATATGCTATTGACTTTCAATAGATTGTTAAAAAAAATCAAGGATTAAAGAAGTTATTGAAACAAATAATAACAGAAAATATTCCAAATACAGAAAAAAGATCTAAATATCCAGGTACAGGAAGGTCAAAGATCATCAAAGAAATTCATTTCAAATAAGACTACTTCCAGGCATAAAATAATCAAACTCTCAAAAGTTAAGGACAAACGAAAAATCCTAAAAGCAGAGAGAGAAAGAAAATAAATGAAATATAAAGGAGATTCAATTCATTTGGCAATAGACTTCTCCATGAAAACTATACAAGCCATGAGGGAGTAGAGTTAACATATTCAAAGTGCTGAAGAAGAAAAAAAAATCTGCTGCCCTAGAATATTGTGTTCAGCAAAACTCTCTTTGAAACATGGTGTAGAGATACTTTCCCAAACAAACAAACAAACAAAAGCTGAGGGAACTCATAACCACTAGACTTTTCTTACAAGTAATGAAAAAAGGAGTTATTTAATGTAAAACAAATAGCTGCTAATTTGCAACAAGAAAATATCTGAAGGTATAAAACTCACTAGTAAAAGTAAGTAGAGATAAATTCAGAATACTTTAATAGTGTATTTATGGTATACAAACCACATATATATTTAATATGAATAATAAAGAAACAAACATATCACATATCATAATGGCAACAATTTGTTATGAGATAGGATGTACGAAAAGACAGCACAAAGTCAAAATTAGGAGCAGAAGAAGTTAAAGCATGAAACTTTTTACTTTTCTCTTTGTTGTTTCTTTTCTTTTTATGATCAAAAGTTAAGTTGTCATCAGTCTAAAATAACTTTTCATAATATTAAGGTGTTTTTTTTTTTTTTTTGTAAACCTGTAAACCTCATGGCAATCAAAAAGCAAAAAGCTAAAATAGATACACTAAAAATAAAAAGAGAATTTAAAACATACTACCAGAAAAAAATTACTTAATTGCAAAGGAAGACATATAATAAAATAAAAAAGAAAGAGTAGTTACAAAATAATCAATTGAGTGTGAGTAGACTAATTCTCCAGTAAAAAGAAATTATGTCTTAATAGATGTAAAACAAGATTCTTAATGGATGAAAAACAAGACCCTAAGTATATAGTTCTTTTCTTGTTTTTCATCCATTCCGAGTTTCCTACAAGAAACTTAACTTTTCCAATAAAGCTACACAGACTGAAAGTGAAAGGCTGGAAAAAGATACTCCATGCAAATAGAAACCAAAAATGATCAAAATGAACAATACTTATATCAGATAAAACAGACTTTAGGTTACGTGCAGTGGTTCATGCCTGAAATCCCATCACTTTGGGAGCCCAAGGCGGGTAGATCACGAGGTCAGGAGATCGAGACCATCTTGCCTAACACAGTGAAACCCCATCTCTACTAAAAATACACACACACAAAAAAAATAGCTAGATGTGGTGGTACAGGCCTGTAGTCCCAGCTACTCGTGAGACTGAGGCAGTAGAATCACTTGAACTCAGGAGGTGGAGGTTGCAGTGAGTTGAGATCACACCACTGCACTACATACAGCCTGGGCCACAGAAAGAGGTTCCATCTCAAAAAACAAAACAAAACAAAATAAACAAAAAGTAAAAACAGACTTCAAGTCAAATCTGAAAAAGGCTATTTTATAATGATAAATTGGTCAATTCAGCAAGAGGACATAACAATTTTTATAAACATGTATATGCACACATATGTAAAGCAAATGTTAATAGATCTGAAGGGAGGGATAGAATGCAATACAATAATAGTAGAGGACTTAAACACTCCACTTTCATCAATGGACAAATCATCAGACAGAAAATCAACAAATAAATATTAGAATTTAACTTCACTCTAGACCAAATGGATCTAACTGACCTTTACAAAATACATTATTCAATTGCTATAGAATATAGATTATTCTCATAAGCATATAGAACATTTTCCAAGATAGAAGATATGTTAGTCTACAAAACAAGTTTCATAAATTCCAAAAAGTTGAAATCATATTAAATATCTTTTATTACCACAATGAAATAAATGTACAATTAAATAATGAGATTAACTTTGTAAACTATGCAAATATATGAAAATTAAACAAGGTGCTCCTCAACAATCAATGGGCCAATGAAGAAATTAAGAGGGAAATTCGAAAAGTTCTCAAAACAGATAAAAATGAAAATGCCACATACCCCAAAGCAATGCTAACAGGACAGATTATAGCAGTAAATGCTTACATCAAAAAAGTAGAAAGACTTCAAATAAACTACCCGATGATGCACCTCAAAAAACTAGAAATGCGAAAAAAAAAAAAAAACCAAATTAGTAGGAGGAAAGAAATAAGATCAGAGCAGAAATACAGAAAATAAGGACTTAAAAATAACAAACTATCAACAAAACCAAAAGTTAGCTTTTTGAAAAGATAAATAAAATTGACAAACCTTAAATAGTCTAAGAAAAAAGAGAGAAGGCCCAAGTAAAATCATAGATGAAAAAGTAGACATTATATCTAGTATAACAGAAATACAAAGAATTATTGGAGAATATTGCCAGCAACTATATATCAACAATAGAAAAACCCAGAAGAAATGAACAAATTCCTGAACACACACAATCTACCAGACTGAACCAAGAAGAAATGCAAAGTCTCAACAGACCAATAACAAGAAACAAGATAATAACAAGTCTCTCACCAATGAAAAGCCTGGGACCTGGATCTGATGGCTTCACTGATGAAATTTAAGAAGAAAGTAATACCAATTCTGCTAAAACAATTTCAAAAAAAAAAAAAATTAGGAAACGAAAACTTCTAAACTTATTATATAAGACCAGCATTATCTTTATACAAAAACTAGACAATGACATAATTAAAAAAGAAAACTCCAGGACAACATTTTTGGTGAATATAAATGCAAAAGTCTTCAAAAAAGAAAATACTAGCAAACCAAATTTGACAGCACATCAAGAAGATAATACACAATGGTCAAGCAAAATTTATCCCAGGGAGGCAAGGATGATTCAATATACACAAATAAATAAATGTAATACATCACATTAACAGAATGAAAGAGAAAAACCATATGACTATATTAATACATGCTGAAAAAGAGTTCTACAAAATTCAATATCTCTTCATGTTAAAAACTCTCAACAAACTGGGTATGGAAGAAAAATACCTCATAAAAAGGCCATGTAAGGCAAAACTCAGCCAGTACCATATTCAGTAGAGAAAAATAGAAAGTTCTCTAAAATCTAGAACAAGAAAAGAATGCCCATTTTCACTACTGTTATTTAACATTGTATCAAAAGCCCTAGCCAGATAAATTGGGCAAGAGAAAAAATTTAAAGGCATTTAAATTGGAAAGAAATAAGTCAAATTGATGTTTGCAAATGACATCTTCTTTTGTTTAGCAGTTATTTTAAGTTTGGGGTACATGTGCATGTTTGTTATATAGGTAAACTTGTGTCATGGGTTTTTTTATAAAGATTATTTGCCCCCCAGGTATTAAACCTAGTACCTATTGGTTATTTTTCCTGATCCTCTCTCTCCTCCCTCCCTTCACCCTACGATAAACCACAGTATGTGGATATGATATTATATTTAGAAAAACTTAAAGCCTCCACCAAAAACGTGTCAGAACAGAAAAACTAAGCCACTAAACTTGCAGGAGACAATATCAGCATACAAATATTACTGTTAGAAGTAACAGTACCTGTTAGAAGTAATAATAATATTTGTATGCTGATTTTGTATCCTGCAAGATTGTTCACGGATTGTTCAAATACTACCGTTACTTCAAAAAGTTTCAAATATTGTTCACTGAGTGTTCAAATATATTCTAACAGTAATATTTGAACAATCAGTGAACCATCTGAAAAAGAAATAAAGGAACAATTTCACTTGTACTAGTTACAAAAAAAAATTTAAAAGACATAAGAAAAAATGTAATCAAAGAGGTAAAAGCTCTCAACAATAAAAACTATAAAACACTGATGAAAGAAAGTGAAAAAGACATGAAATATGGAAAGATATCTCATGTTCATGGATTGGAATAATTAATTTTGTTAAAATGTCCATTCTTAACCCAATGTAATCTACAGGTTCAATGCAATGTGTACCAAAATACCATGACATTCTTTACAGAAGTAGAAAAAAAAAATCTTAAAATTTGTATGGAACCACAAAAGACCCTGAATAGCCAAAGCAATCCAGAGCATAAACAACAAAGCAGGGGCATCATGCAACCTGATTTCAAAGTACAGTTGACCCTTGAACAACACAAGTTTGAACAGTTCAGGTCCATTTATATCTGAATTTTCTTCTGCTGCTGCCACCTGTACGACAGCAAGACCAACTATTCTGATTTTTCTTCCTTTTCCTCTCCTTACTCAATGCAAATACAACAAGAATACTTTTATGATGATCTGCTTTCACTTAAGGAATAGTAACTATATTTTGTCTTTCTTATGAATCTTAATATTTTCTTTTCTTTACATTAGCTTATTGAAATAATGCAATATATGATAAATAATATATATGCTAATACATTATGTTATTAGTAAGGCTTCTGGTCAATATTAGGCTATTACTACTTTCATTTTTGGGAAGTCAAAAATAAAATAATTTTCAAATGTGTGAGAGTTGGCACTTCTAACTCCCTGTGTTGTTCAAGATTCAACTATAACTACAAAGGTATAGTAACCAATGTGGTATGGCACTGACATGAAAATAGATACACAGACCAAAGAAAAAGAATAGAGAACTCAGAAATAGATCTTCATATTTACAGCCAACTCATTTTTGACAAAGGTACTAATAATAAATATTGGGGAAGCAATGGTCCCCTTAATGGTATTGACTAGATATCCTTATGCAGAACAATTAAACTAGAACCTTGTCTTTCCCTATGCATAAAAGTCAAATGAAGAGATAAAATATTTAAATGTAAGACCCAAAACTATCAAACTACTGGAGGAAATCATTAGGAAAACACTTCAGGACATCTATTGGTCTGAGCAAAGATTTTTGTGGTAAGACCTCAAAAGCACAGGCAACAAAAGTGAAAGTAGACAAATGGGATTACACTAAGCTAATTGAACTTCTGCAAAGCAAACAATCAACAGAATGAAGAAACAACCTACAGAATAGGAGAAAATATTTGTAATCTATCTGACAATAAATCAATAATCAGAACATATAAGGACCTCATACAACTCAATAGCAACCCCCCAAAAAAATCTGATTTAAAAATGAGCAAATGATCTGAACAGACATCTCTCAAAAGAAGACCTACAATTGGTCAGCAGGTATTTCTGTTTATGTAATCAACTAGAGACTCAGAAGTAGATTTGCACACATGGTAAAAAAAATTAGATAAAAGTATCAAAATAGTTTAATGAGAAGAGAAAACATTTTCTGACAAATGATGCTGGAAATACTGGGTAAATGTAGGAATCAAAAATGAATTCAATCCCATTATAATTTGAGATGAAAACTAGACCAAGTGGTATGGTTATAACCATATAACTTCTAGTATAAACACAGGAAACTATAATTATAATTCTGTGAAAAGCAAATATTTCTTAGAACCAAATAAGTAATGTCATAGATTAAATAATGACCCCATGAAGATGTATATGCTCTAATTTCATGAAACTATGAACATGTCACTTTACATGTCACTTCTTATAGCATGGAAAGAAGACTTTGCAGATGTGATTAAGAATCCTGAGATGGAATGTGGGTGACAGAAGATCCACCAGGGAGTCTTGGCCAGCAAGAGGGTCCCAACCTGAAAGAGGGGGTGTGCAGAAATAAAGAGAGACAGAAAAGCTGGGGTCTTGAGGACTGAAAAGGCAATGCCTAAACAGCGAATTAATTTTTGTCCATGGTCTCAATATATACCTTAAGATCATAGGTGTTTAGGTGTTTACACAATCAACAATGGAAAGTTACAAAATATAAGATCACGAAAACAATCTTAAGCATGACATTCAAGGATCATAAAAGTGGGCAGGTGGTATGCTTTATCTGTTTTTACCAAAACACACTTTTGTAAATAACAATACCTAAGAGTCACAAGCTAAGCCATAAAGTCATTATCTAGGGTTCAAGGCAGTCATGCGGATAAAGTTAAACTTCTTGAAAAGTAAAGTCATAAAGGCCATGCAGAGGCCTAGTGGAGACATAATGTCTGACAAAACCACACGACCCTTGCCCAAGCGTCATTGCAGTCAGAAGTAGAAACTTTTGCAACATCAGTCATTTCTTAGTTCCTTCTTTCCCATAGCTTGACTGCCTCCAGCAGGAAACTGTGTTTGGGCTCAAGCTCACCGTCTGGTGAGGCCCACACATTAAAGGGGGGCCTCACACGGGAGCGTTCCCCACAATGGAAAGAACGCTGAATTTTCAGGCTAGAACCAATATATTCAAAGGGGCTCCTGTATGAGGGATAGAAGAGGGGCAGACTCAAAGTAGATGTGACAAAGGAAGCAAGGTTAGAGTAATTCAAGGAAGGAGCATGAGTTACCGAATGCAGAAAACCTTTTCAAATTGGAAAAGGAAACACAATGGATTTCCTTACAGAGCCTCCAGAAGGAGAGCAGTCCAGCAAACACATTTTCTTTATTCTGACTTCCAGAAATGTAGAATAATGTTACTGTTATTTTAAGCTACAAAATTTCTACTAATTGGTTATAGCAGCAATAGGAAACTAATGCAAGTCTGTTAAAAATACAAATGTATAAATTTCATGTAAAAAATCACTTATGCTCCTCCAAAGACATCAATAAAAAAGTCAATAGGTAAGTCTCAGTCAGGGAATATATAATCAAACACACACACACACACAGAAAGAGGGAGATAGGAAGGGTTGCTAGTACTTATAACAATACATGGTGTTACAAAGTAATGAAATACTAACACATGGGGAATATGAATTAATCTCAAAATCATTGTATGAGTGTAAGGAATCAGACACAAATAGTACATAGTTTAGATTTTCACTTATAAGTTTTAAGAACAGAGGCGAAAGTAATATGTGTGTGTCTCTGTATGTAGGGGACCTGTATGTGTGCATAAAATCAGACAACTCTCATTCAGAACATAAAATATCTCCTATAATCCAATAATAAAAACTAATAAAAATGAATACTATATAAAAGAAGATGTATAATGGGCATTGTATATGATAATGCTTTCAGCATTATTCATAAACAGAAAAATACAACTTTAAACTATAATGTCATACAAAGTTGATCTATCACCAGAAACTCACAAGGGCAACTAAAATAAAAAACTGATACTACCAGGTGTTGATGAAAATATGGAGCTACTGGAACTATAATTCATTGCTGGTGCAAGTATAACCAGGTTGGGCACAGTGGGTCATGCCTGTAACCCCAGCACTTTGGGAAACCAAGGTGGGTGGATCATGAAGTCAGGAGTTCAAGATTAGCATGGCCAAGATGGTGAAACTCTGTCTCTACTAAAAATATGAAAATTAGCCAGACACAGTGGCAGGTGCCTGTAATCCCAGCTACATGAGAGGCTGAGGCAGAACAATTGCTTGAATCTGGGTGGGAGAGGTTGCAGTGAGCTGAGATCGTGCAAGTGCACTCTAGCCTGGGCAATAGAGTGAGACTCCATCTCAAAAAAAAAAAAAAAAAAAAAAAAAAAAAAGAAAAAGAAAAAGTACAACCAAAGGAGACCCAGGATGAGTAGCTTCTATCTGCCCTCAGGTCATCTTGCTGTCTGCCTGAGTCTAGCTGTGTCCAGGGTTTTTATGGGCTTCAGATGGGAGAAAATGCATGCTGATTGGTTCCATAGGTGGCCATGGGCAGCTGAAAAAGCACCATAAGTTCTCATTCTGATCTGCAGAACAGGCATCCCAGCCCCTATGCTTCAGGCCTTCCCTGGCTTGAAGGTAGGGCCTCACTGGGGAACCACTCCTTTCCCCGCTGGAAACTGTCTGCTTCCTGCCACCATCAACTTGCCATCTAAGGCAGCCCAGACTGTGCCAAGGGGTACCTGCAGGCCCGCATGGAGCTTCCATCACCCTTGCTTGGCCTCCCTTCTGTGCTCATAGATGCCCCTAGTCCAAAGGGGCCCGAGGCTGCAGGGGCCTGTTATGTCAACACTGCCCCAAGTGTGCACATACCCAGCCAGGTTGCAACTATGCCTGGGCTCAGCCTCAACATTGCTCCAAAATTAGAGTGGGCACCAGGAGCCAGGGGAGGCCAGGCAGCAGAAGCAGGCACTTCTCAGTCTGGGGGAAAGGGGGCTTCCCAGATTCCTGAGAACACAGGGATGGCCAGATCCATAGCCTTGGCTAGCAGGCTACAGCTACATCTGGGAGTGTGTAGCTCCCACCCCTCCAACTCAGACATACAGCCCGGTGGCACCTCCCTCTCTACAACTGGCATCATAGCAGCAGCTGCTCCAGATGGGTGGCTTCTGCCATGAATTTCATAGAATCTAGTTAGGAACCAGACATTTTCTAGACCCCCCTTGGGATTATAGGCATGGATGTGGTACTGGTGCCACTTGCTTATTTTCTTGTTGGCCTCCTCAATGTACTTCACACTTTTCTCCTCCCATATGGCCTTACTGCCAAAGTTAGTGTGGCAGCCTGTACCATGTCAGTTCCCAGGAATGGGCTTCGGGTGAAAGGTTGCTGCTCTCACCTCAAAGTCTTCACATACATGACACAATATGAAACGGGCCACCTGGAGATGATCTCCCATGCTGATTCCTTCATAGGGTCTGATTTGGAATTCCCATTGGGCAGGCATGACATCAACATTAGTTCCTGAAATCTTGACTCCAGCATACAAGCAGGTTTTGTAATGAGCCTCCAAGATGTTCCTGCTATAGGCTTTGTCTGCTCCCACAGTACAATGATAGGGAACCTGGTGTCACAAAAAGCCATTGAAAGACCAACCAAAGGGCTGCCCATCTGTCTCCCTGAGGGTATATTTCTGCTCTATGCCAAAGCAGAGGTGCTGGTTGCTCACCATGTCCATTACCCATTACAGATATATTTGAAAACTTCACAGAAGACCAGCGTGTTATGTGCTGGTTGCTCACCGTGTCCATTATCCATTTACAGATGTGCCTCAAATTGGTCTCTGCAGGCTTTCAACTGTATTTGAAAACTTCACAGAAGACCAGCTTGTTATGGTCCTTGTGGAAAGAGTCCTGAAACACGGCAGCGGGCATAAGATACACGTCACTGTTGGAGCTTTCAGACTGTAAAGTACTAGAGTCATCAAAATTCCACTCAGGCAACTCTTTCACACACTTGGGCCCACTGTCCAGGGTACGGATCTTGCAGCACAGTCCTTCTCCACCAACACTGATCCTGATACACATGGCCTGGACTTTCTCACCCTGAGGCAGGGACATGTACACCTGCTTGATGCTTTTGTTTAAGCAGGAACTTGCTGAAGGATTCGTGATGGACAGGTGTTCTGCGGGCTGAGTTGGCAGGTAAAGGTAGGCCTAGAGCAGGTGGGTAAAGATGGGGAGGGAAAAGAGGGGCCTGCTGTGATGCTCAGACCTCCACTCTTCCATGCTTGGCTCTGCCTCCGTAGATTAAAAGTCATCTCTAGATCACTTATAATAGCCAATATGATATAAATGTTATGTAAACACTTGTTATATTGCTTTGATTAGGGAATAATACAAGAAAAATAATCTGTACATGTTCAATACAGACACATTTTTTTTCCCAAATATTTTTTACTCTTGGTTGGTCAAACCCAAGGATGCCAAACCTATGGACAGGAAGAGCTGATGGTGTTTACAAGAATCCACAGTGTTACAAAGTAAGGAAATGCTAACACATGTGGCAACCTGGATTAAACTCAAAAGTATTATATAAGTGAAAGGAATCAGACATAAATGGTACACAGTTTATGTAGTCACTCATAAATTTTAAGAAAAGAGGTAGAAGTAACATGGCATGATAGAGATCAGAGCACTGTTTGCTTCTGGGGTGTGGAAAATTGACCCTAAAGGAACATAAGAAAATTTTCAGAGGTTAATAAAAATGTTCTGTGAGGAGTGGGCTTAACAGGTGTGTTCCTTAGTCAAAACACATTTAGGTGAACTTATAATTCATGGATTTACCTTAATTATTTTAAAACAGAAAATAGTATTTATTTCTTAGAAAAGTGTTTCTGGAGTTGGTTAGGTTAAAAGAGAAGTAATGCATTTCATTATCAACCTTGCGTTACTCTTACTTTTAAAATATCAAATATTTTTTCATTTTAAAAACTAAGAAATGTATGAAGTGTAATAATAAAGTAAATTAAGCAAAAAGAATAAATTTTCAGTGGTAGATATGGCGAGCCTTTAAATAAGCTTTAAACAGAAGTGATAGATTTTAGAATTAAAATTTACCTTTTGTTTTCCTGAGTATTGGCCATTGCCCTGGCTTACCCTACTTTCACTACTTAAAGGAACATTTAAATGTGTTACAGATGGAATGCAAAAAGAAATACCTAAGCACTGTTTGTTGACATTCAAGTTGGATTATGCACAAAACAATAGCTTTGAAAGTCCGGCTATTATCTTAAGAATGGATTTTCCAAATTCTTTATTCTCCTTTACCATATCAATAAATGTACTTAAGAGGACTCCAGTAATTCAGGTTTCCTGTGGCAGGAGAGGACACAAGATTCAGCTGTGTCAGCTAAGCAAAAAGAATAAAGAGTAGAAGCAAAGCCAGCTGATTTCCCAGCTTGACGGTATTAGGGGAAAGGAAGAGAGACAAGTATCTATTTTGAGTCCTGATTTCTCACTTTTTGGAAAAGAGGATGATGCATTAGATATGTAAAATAACTTTTGGTGGCAAAAAGATGAGTTATTGGCCCTGCTATCCGTTTAGGAACTGAAAAGAGATCCCTCCCTTTACAACCAAGAGCAGTCTGTGGTTTGGTAACAGCGATTTTACAGCACAGCATTGTAACAAGGTGTCCCAGGCTCTTGGCCTCACTTGCCCAAGGAATGGGGAAAAGGCCCTGGCAGTGGTGAGCTCACTGTTCGTAGAAATATCAGGGACCCAAAGAGTTTAGCAGAAAGCGATTGATTAGGCAGAGAGAGAAAGAGAGAGAGCTCCCACATCGCCCTAGGAGGGGAATCTGAAGGGGATTTCTGTACAGATAGAGAGGGAAACACCGCCCCCACATTGTTGTGGGAGGGGATCCCAGAGAGGGAATCTCAGAGAGGGAAATCCGCACAGGTAAGAAGGGGCTGTGGGGTTCTAACTTTGAAGTTATTCCTGCCCCATTCACGTTCTTGTCCAATGACAGGAGTTCTTTCAAACATCCTCTGGGTGATTGATCTTCAACTCTGATGCCGGATTGGTTGCCTGGCCGAGAACAGAGGCCTTTCCTTCCAGGGCTTTTAGTGGGCTTTTCAAACCAAGGAGCACACCTGGAATTTTACCTAGCCGGCAGGGGAAAGTTAGACAAATAACTCTCTCTAGGTTCCTAGTCAGGGAGGTGGACGGAGGCACAACGCTGGGAAGTGCTTGCCTTTGAAACCACGCCCGTTGTGGACCCGTGAAGACAGTTTTTTTCTTTAACACAGTCCCTCAACATGATCAGGCAAAATAAGGCTGTGAAGTCTAACTCTTTGAGCTGCTTATAATTCTTTTGTAGCATAGAGATTGCAGCTCTTGATAAAGAGAGTCAGAAAGGGTCAACAACAAAGTGCAACAGCAGGTGAAGAAAAAAACTATCCAAATGACTAACGATTTTTATCCCAATGAGAGACTGAGAAAAGAATAGTTATTAAATTATTAAAGAATTGCATGACACAACATTGTTTTTCTCCGTGCTAACTAGTGGATGGATGAGAGGGCAGAAAGAAGACCAAGTAAGTTATAAAAAAACTCTTGTTCTTAATAAGTCTCCCAAACATTGGTGTTTTAGTGGAAGTAAATTTTGCACACTTAAACCCTCATTTAGCCTCATTTTCCACTGCCTGATATTTAAAATATATAAGCATTTTGTTTTAACCTTTTAGTTTGTTTATATTTCTTCTGCTCTTTATTCCTTTCTTTTCTGATAATCTGACTTTGTTCATTTACTACTCTCTAGAGTCTCCTAACATATTATGAAGAATAAAAGAGGATAAGTTGATGTTTTCAATATTGGCAAAGAAAGAACTTGAAAGTAATAGCTTACATGTGATTTTATTTTCTCTTTTATACACTATTTGTGGATGAAAATTTGAGTAACATTTCAAGCCGTTAAGGTACAATTTAACAACATTAAGAAGGTGCCTGGGTGATAATATGTGCCCATAGTAAGGAAAGTGACTAGCTTGCCTGACTCTTTATATATACTAGCTCTTTAATGACACCCAGAACGCTGTATGAATGGCTGGATTGTAAATAAGTCTCCTCTATGCCTTTCTTGTCCTGAAAGTTCATTTCATTTTATCACTGAAAAAAATGTTTAATTGCCTGGATATAACATTTTATTTACTCATTCACCTGCTAAAGGACATCTTGCTTTGGTTATTTCCAAGTTTTGACAGTTATGAATTAAGCTGTTATAAATATCTGTGTGCGGGTTTTCTGTCTATACACATTTTCATCTCATTTGGGTAGCATTTTGGATTCCCGCAAACAATGACTGAGAGTTCCTGTTGCTTCACATCTTTGTCAGAATTTGGTGGTATCAATATTTTATATTTTTGCCATTCTAATAGATGTGTAATAATATTTCATTTTATTTCAACATGCAATTCCTTAATGACATGGTGTGGGACATCTTTTCATATGCATATTTACCATCCATATATCATATTTGGTGAGGTGACTGTTCAGATATTTTGCTCAATAACCTTTTCATAAGCAGTCACACAACAAAGCTCAGCCAGCATTTGTTAGGAGAAAAGTTGTTATCCCAGAGGTTTATATTAGCACGAATTTTATCACTTTATGACAAATACATTTATTGTGAAGGAAAAAAAGTCTTTTTAAAGGAATATTTGCAGCTATCTTGTTTTTGGCATATTAAAATAAGGCAATAAACTCTTTGGAGTGAAGATGGTAATTTATGAGGACGCAAAGATCAAGCATGTTAAGTGATAAAAGTTGAGCCGCTCTCATCTTTCCCAGATTATATTCACAAAGGAAAATGTGAAGCAGTCAGTGTCACACTAAATTGCTTTAATAGATAAAATTTTTGATACAATATTAGAAAAAAAAATAAGTTTTGAGAAAAAATATAGATTTAAGAAGACGATAAACTCATAAAGACCGAGTCAGTACTGGAGTTTTTCTGTGGGGTACAGCGATCACAGCTCAGTTTAATGCCAAAGCATAACCTTTTAAAATAATTTATTAGTTTTATTAATGTCATTTCAATAAAGGCCTAAAAAGGCAATAATTATCTGGGTCCTATACTGTAAGATAATAAACAGAAATGGGGTCATGCTGTTTGAATTGGGACTAAAAGAGAAAATGGTGGACAGAGAAGCCTAAAATAGGGAAATAGTGAGTCTTTCTAATGTTATAATATGGGATCATAAGGCATAATTTAGTTGATAAAACTTATTCAAAAACTAGATATATATTTTTTTGATATATAGATGTAAGCTACATTTTCCCCAAATACTTAGCTCTATCAAATTTCCAGCTAAATTACAAAACCAGATATTCCCCTCAATATTTGATAGTTACCTTCTTATGTATAATTTTAAAAACTGTGATATTTTAATGCACTCATATATGACATATATATAGTATTTTATAATAAAATAGGCATGTACCTTTAAACAATATGCCACAATATTCTGTTTCAACTTTCTTCTTTGTAAAACTATGATTAGAGATAAAATTCTGTGTTGTGTTATTTTTAAAATATTTTGACTCCATACATTGTACCTTATTTTCTTATTTAAACTATGCTTGTGAAGGAAATAAAAGTATTTTACTCATATATATATATATATATATATATCTTTATATATATTTCACTGACATATTTTGAGATGACTGTTCAGAAAGCCAGCAAACAGATATAGCCCTGTAAAGCTGTCTTTTGTGCGAGAGATTTACAACTGTAGAAATCTACATTGAGGCAGCCAGGCCTTCCCTTGTTCACATTTGGAAAAGATTCATTGAGATCCTGATACCTCTAAAAGTGTAATAAAAGTATTTGTCATTTTTTCTCTCTAAAACTATTACCTGTGAGGTTTCACATTCATAACCAGACCACTTATACTAGCCTAGTCTCTTCTTCTCTCTCGTCTATAACCTGTCTTGCCATTATAACCTGATTTACCACTATAATCTGGTTTTGGTCATGCTCTGAGCTCCTATTCTTTCTGCAACTTCAAGATAGAATGCAAGTTTCTACACACCATGTGGGGGAGCAGTAAATCTCTCTGTGATTTTTCCCCTTTACACATTAATCATTTATGTGCCTTTTCTCCAATAGATATGCCTTTTCTGAAAGAAATATGGCTTCTGTGAGTTAATTTTTCAACAAGACTTAAGAGAGAAAAATAAAACATTTATCTTGGGATATACAATTGGTTATGTAAAAATTTTTGCCAAAAGTGAAATCTTTTGTATAGACATACTTCAGAGACATTCCAGGTTCAGTTCCAGACCACAACAATAAAGCAAATATTGAAATAAAGTGAGTCACACTAATTTTTTGGTTTCTCAGTGCATATAAAAACTATGTTTACACTATACTTTATTCTAAGTGTGTAATAATGTTATGTCTATATAATGTATATATCATAGAGAAAAAGTTCTTGATTGCTGAAACATGCTAACAATCATCTGAATCTTCATTGGGTTGTAATCTTTTTGCTGGTAGATAGTCTTGACTCAGTTTTGAAGGCTGCAGACAAATTGGGGTGGTGGTTGCTGAAGACTGAGGTGGACTTGGCAATTTCTTAAAATAAAACAATAAAGTTTGCTACATCGTTGATTCTTCCTTTCACAAAAGATTTCTATGTAGTGTTGGATGCTATTTGATAGCATTTTGCTTGCAGTAGCACTCTTAAAAGAAATTGGAGAAAATTCTCTCAAAACCTGCTATTGCTATATCAACTAAATTTACGAAATATTCTAAATATTTTGGAATTTCACCAGTATTTACAGCATCTACATTTGAATTAGATTCCATAACAAATCACTTTCTTTACTCATCCATAAGAAGTCAATGTTATCTCTCAAATGTTATCATGAGATTGCAGAAATTTAGTCATATCTTCAGGATCCATTTCTAATTATATGCCTCTTGCTATTTCTACCATATGTGCAGTTACTTCCTCCACTGAAAGGAGGTTTGAATCACTCAAAGTCACCCATAAATATTGGAATCAATGTCTTTCAAACTCCTGCTAATGCTGGTATTTTAACCGCTTCTCATAAATTACAAATGTTTTTAAGGTATGTAGAATAGGAATCCTTTCCAGAGGTTATGCCCAGATTCATCAGAATAATTACTATCTATGACAGCTATAGGTTTAAGAAATGTATTGCTTAAGTAATAAGACTTGAAAGTCCATATTATTCCTTTATCTGTGGGTCACAGAATAAAAATGAATGTTGTATTAGCAGGTATGAAAACAATATTAATCTCCTTGTACATCTCCATCAGAACTCTTGGGTGACTAGCTGCATTGCCAATGACCAGCAAGATTTTTAAATCTTTTTTTTTTTTTTTTCTGAGCAGTAGATCTCAATTGTAGACTTAAAATATTCAGTAATTTATTTGATAAACAGGTTCTATTTGCTCTGTTTTATTTCTATTGCAATTACTTTTGGAGTCTTTGTCATGAAATCTTCATTAGGGCCAATGTGCAAGATGGTATTTCTAGATTTTTTTTCTAGGGTTTTTAGAGTTTTGAAGTTTACGTTTTAGACATTAGTCCATCTTTAGTTAATTTTTGAATATGGCAAAAGGAAGAGGTCCAGTTTTGATCTTCTGCATATGGCTAGCCAATTATCCCAGCACCATTTATTGAATAGATAGTATATTACCCATTGCTTGTTATTGTTCACTCTGTCACAGATCAGATGGTTGTAGGAGTATAGTATCATTTCTGGGTTCCCTAACCTGTTCCATTGGTCTATGTGTCTGTTTTTGTACCAGTAACATGCTAATTTGGTTACTGTAGCCTTGTAGTGTAGTTTGAAGTCAGGTAATGTGATACCTCTGACTTTGTTCTTTTTGCTTAGGATTACTTTGGCAATTCAGGTTCTTTTTTGAATCCATATGGATTTTAGATTTTTTTTCTAATTCTATGAAAAATGTCATTGTTAATTTGTGAGGAATAGCATGGAATTTGTAAATTGATTTGAGCAATACGGCTATTTTAACATTATTTATTCTTCCTATCCATGAGCATGGAATATTTTCCCATTTGTTGTATCATCTATGATTTCTTTCAGTAGTGTTTACAATTCTTATTGTAGAGATCTTTCACCTCCCTAGTTAGCTGTATCCCTAGGTATTTTTTTGTGTGCATGTGTCTGTGTGTGTGTGTGTGTGTCTATTATTAATAAGATTATGCTCTTGATTTGACTCTCAGCTTAGACGTTGTTGGTGTACACAAATGCTACTGATTGGAATACACTGATTTTGTATCCTGAAACTTTGCTAAAGTTCTTTTTCAGTTCTAGGAGCTTTTGAGTGACAATCATGGGGTTTTCTAGATATAAAATTATATAGTCCATGAAGAAAGACAATTTGACTTCCTCTCTTCCTGGCGGATGTCTTTTATTTCTTTCTCTTCCCTATTTGACCTGGCTAAGATTTCCAGCACTTTGTTAAATAGAAGCAGTGAGAAAAAGCATCCTTGTCTATTCCAGTTCTCAAGGGGAATGCTTCTATATTTTGCACATTCAGTGTGATGTTGACTGTGTTTGTCATAAGTGGCTCTTATTTTGATGTATATTCCTTCAATGCCTAGTTGGTTGGGTGTTTTAACACGAATGAAAGTAGAATTTTGTCAAAATATTTTCTGTGTCTACTGAGATGATCATGTGGTTTTTGGTTTTAGTTCTGTATTTAAGATCAATCACATTTATTGATTTGCATATATTGAACCATCCTTGCATCCCAGGAATTAAGCCTACTTGACTGTACTGAATTAGCTTTTTGATGTGCTGCTGGATTGAGTTAGCTTTTACTTTAACGAGAATTTTTGCATCTATGTTCATCAGAATATTGGCCTGAGTTATTCTTTTTATTGTGTATTTTCCAAGTTTTTATATCAGAATAATGCTGGCTTCATAGAATGAAGTAGGGAGGAGTCCCTCTGCCTAATGTTTTAGAATAGTTTCAGTAGTAATAATACTAGCTCTTCTTTATATGTCTAATAAAATTTGGCTGATCCCAAGCTTTTTCCAGTTAGTAGGCTTTTTATTGCTGATTGAATTTTGAGCTCATTATTGGTATGTTAAGCATTTCATTTTCTTCTTGATTCAATCTCTGAACTTGTATGTTCCAGGATTTTTTCATTTCTTTTAGTTTTTCTAGTTTGTATGCATACAGGTGTTCATAACAGTCTCTGAGGGTTGGGGATTTCTGTAGTTTCAGTGATAATGTCGCCTTTGTCATTTGTGATTGTGTTTGTTTGGATATTCTTTCCTTTTTTCTCTATTAGTGTAGCTAGTGGTATATCTTATTTATTTATTTTTTTAATTGACCAACTCCTGAATTTGGTGATCTTTTACAGGATTTATCGTGCCTCAATTTCATTCAGTTCAGTTCTGATTTGGATTATTTTCTTTTCCTAGCTTTGGGGTTAGTTTGCTCTTGTTTATCTAGTTCCTGTAGGTTGGATGTTAGATTGTTAATTTGAGATTTTTCTAACTTTTTGTTGTGCTATATTGTGTCTTAGTTTTCATTAATTTCAATAATTTCTTGATTTCTGTTTTAATTTTGAATTTCTTGATTTCTGCCTTAATTTCATTGTTCACCCAGAAGTCATTCCAGATTGGTTGTTTGATTTACATGTAATTGTATAGTTTTGAGATATCTTGTTGGTATTAATTTTTATTTTAATTGTGCTGTGGTTTGAGAGTGTGCCTGGTACTATTTATTTATTTTTTAACTTGCTGTGGATTGTTTTATGGTGAAATTTGTGGTTGATTTTAGAATAAGTGGCATGTGCAGATAAGAAAAATACATATTCTCTTGTTTTTGGGCAGAGAGGTCTATAGATGTCTGTTAGGCCCATTTGGTCTTGTGTCAAGTTCAGGTCCCAAATATCTTTGTTAGTTTTCTGCCTGAATGATCTGTCTAATACTGATAGTGGTGTGTATAAGATTCTCACTATTATTGTGTGAAAGTCAAAATCCCTTTTTAGAAACTTGTGTTATGAATCTGAGTGCTTGTTTGTTGAGTTCATATATATTTAGGATAGTTATGTCTTCTGGTTCAGTTTAACACTTTACCATATGTAATACCCTTCTTTGTCATTTTTGATTATAGTTGGTTTAAAGTCTGTTTTGTCTGATATTAGAATAACAACCCCTGATTTTTTTTTCATTTTCTATTTGCTTGGCATATTTTTCTCCATCTCTTTACTTTGAGCCTATGGTTGTCATTGGTTGTGAAATAAGTCTTTTGAAGATAGCATACAGGATGTCTTGACTCTTTACTCAACTTGCCACTTTGTGCCATTTAAGTGAGGTGTTCGACCCATTTATATTTAAGGTTAATATTGATATGTGTTGATTTGATTATGTTATCATGTTGTCAGCTGTTTGTTATGTAGACTTGATTGTGTAGTTGCCTTACAGTGTCAGTGGTCTATGTAATTAATTTTTTGTGTGTGGTTACTAGTAATGGTCTTTTGTTACCAGGCCCAACACTCCGTTAAGGACCTCTTGTAAGGCAGGTCGGCTGGTAATGAATTCCCTTAGTATTTGCTTTTCTGAAATTTATTTATTCTTCCCTTACAAAGCTTAGTTTTGCTGAAGATGAAATTCTTATTTGAAATTTATTTTCTTTAAGAATGCTGAAAATAGGTCCCCAATATCTTCTGGTTTGTCAACTTCTGCTGAAAGGTCCACTCTTGGCCTAATGGGGTTTCCTTTATAGGTGACCTGCCCCTTCTCTTTTGCTGTCTTTAATAATTTTTCTTTCATGTCGACATTGGAAAATATAATGACTATATGTATTGTGGATGGTCATCTTGTATGGTACCATAGAGGGGTTCTCTGTATTTCCTATATTTGAATAAAGATCTCTAGTAAGGTTTGGAAACATTTTGTGGATAATATTTTCAAATATGTTTTCCAAGCTGCTTGCTTGCTTTCTCTCTCAGGGATGTCAATAAATTGTAGATTTAGTCTCTTTATATAATCCCATATTTCTCAGAGGTCGTCTTCATTTTTACTTATTTTTTTCTATACATTTTTTGGTCTGAGTTAATTTAAATAACTGGTCTTTGAACTCTGAGATTCTTTCCTCAGCTTAATCTATTTCACTGTTAATACCTCTGAATGTATTTTAAAATTCTTGTAGTAAGTTTTTCATCTTCCTTAGTTCAGCTGATTCTTTCTTAAAATGGCTACTTTGTCTCTCAGCTCTTGCCTTGTTTTATTAGATTCCTTAGATTCCTTGCATTGGGTTTCGCCTTTCTCCTGAATCTTAATGATCTTCATTCCTAACCAGATTCTAATTTATATGTCTGTCATTTCAGCCTTTTCATGAGTCTTGCTGGGGCATTAGTACCGTTGTTTGGAGGTAAGATGACACTCTGGCTGTTTGAGTTTCCAGAGTTTTTGCACTGATTCTTTCTCACGTGTGTGAGCTGATATTCCTTTAATCTGTGAAGTTGCTATTACTTTGATGGTTTTAAAAAATATATTTTTATTACTTTATGACCTTAAGAGCTTGACTGTGGTATAATGGGGGTTTAGCTGACTCACTTCATTTCTTAAAGATTGCATGGGTCAAAGGCTCAGTTTAGAACTTCTGGCCTGCCTGCTCTAATCCTGGGGAGCTGGTACCTAGTCCACTGCTTTGTTCTATGGCTCGTCTAGGTTAAACAGCTGCTCTTCTGGAGGAACCTAGGTGTTTCAAGTCTACTGGCTATAACACTCTTACAGGGGGTTCTGGCCAAAGCACCGATGTGGTAACAGTGGAGTCTGTGCTCACACAAGGTGCCAGCAGCAGCAATAGCACAGCAGAGTGCATGTGGGGCAGTGGGCCAGATTGTCAGTAGAGGCAGATGGGGTGTCCATGTATGCATGCTGGCAGAGGCATCAGCACTGTGAGGTGTATGCATGTGCCAGTTTGGGTAAGGTAGTGGTGTTTCCGCAAGGGCAAGTTGCTAATGGAGTTGGGGATTCAGCAGGGTACACATGTGCTGATAAAGCAGTGGAGGACTATAGGCAAATGTACATGCAGCAAAGCAGTGGGGGGAGGCTCCAGTGGGGGGAGGCTGTGGTTGGGTGTGTGCACTTGGAGGAGAAACCATCTGCTGGAGCTTTCTGATGGTATGGCACAGTCCTCCATCAAAAGTGCTGTAACAGCTGCTGCCGGAAAGCATCCTGTTTGGGCATTCAAGGCTATACTGCAAGCAGGCCTGGCCAGGCAGGAACCCCAGTAGAGTCTGGCAGACAAGGGGGCATTTATACTAGACTACTCCTGTACCATGGGCAAGATAGCTCTGCTCTGTCCAGATGTAACAGTAAACAAAGTCTAATACCATCTAGAGGAGCATGATGAGCCCTGGGGGATCCATGTCCCTGGCTATGCTCCATGACAGCCATTCCTGTGCCAAATCCTCTGAGCTCTGCACAGGCTGCAAACCTTTCCCTGTGACCTCTCCAAAAATCACTCCCTATCAGTTTAAGTGTCTGTGTGTGTTGTGGAGCCTCCTCTGGCCAATTCCAGCAGTCAGTGGCAAGATTTGGCCACTCCTATTTATCTCACTCCTCCCAGCTTCCCCCATCTTCAGCCAAGAGTCTGCATCGTGCCTCTGTCCACCCTCAAGGCCTTTCTTTTAAATATCTGTTCACAGTGCACCAGTCTTCTTGATGGTCTGGTCTCTTGGTAGAAGATGCATTTTCTGGCTGCATCTAGTCAGCTATCTCAGCTCCCAATATCGGGCTGTTTCATCTTCAGTGAAAATCTGTTGTTTCATTTAGCCTCTTTCATCAATGATTTTAGCTAAATCTTCTGGATAACTTGCTACAGCTTCTACATCAGTACTTGAAGTTTCATATTGCACTCCTATATTATGAATATGGCTTTTTTCCTTAAATATCGTGAACCAAGCTCTGCCAGCTTCAAACTTTTCTTCTGTAGGTTCTTTACTTCTCACCCTTCATAGAATTAAAGAGAATTAAGTTCTTACTCTGGATTAGGCTTTGACTTAAGGAAATGTTCTGAATTTAACTTTCTCTATGTCAGCTATAAGACTGCTTCACTTTCTTCTAATTTGTGTGTTCGCTGGAGTAGCACTATTAATTTTCTTTAATAACTTTTCCTTTGCATGCACAACTTGGCTAAGTGGTACAAGAGGCCTAGTCCTTAATCTATTTTGGCTTTAAACATGTCTTTCTCACTAAGTTTTGTCACATCTATCTTTTGATTTAAAGTGAGAGACATGTGACTCTTCTTTTAACATGAATAATTAGAGACCATTGTATAACTATTAATTGGCCTAATTTTAATATTGTTGTGTCTCAGGGAATAAGAAAGCCTGAGGAGAGGGAGAGAGACAGGAAAATGATTGTTCCATGGAAGAGTCAACACACATACAATATTTATTAATATACTTTGCTTTTATATGTTAATATGCTTTTATATGTTTTATGTTAACATATAAAAGCAAAATTTATAGTACCCCAAAACAACTGCAATAGTAACATCAAAGATCACTAACCACAGATCCCCATAACAGAAAATGTTGCAGTCTCCTTACTCCTTAATTCAGCTAGATTCGAGTTCTTGTCCCACAACCAAGAAGAAGGCACAGGGACACCAGAGTGTGTGAAAGGAAAAGTAGAGTTTATTAAGTGACAGAAAAGCTGTCAGTAGTTAAGAGTGGCCCTGAAGAGGGTTACCAGATACTGGATGAGTTCCGAGTCTTTTTATGTGTCAAAGACAAGGAAATCTTCTGTGAGTTTCACCCTAAGGAGAGGGATAATGTTCCCCCCAGTGGGTGTTGCATATGCACATGCCTGGGGTTGCCCATAGCTACTCCTTCTTAGTTATTACCCTGAAGTGCCTAAGTGAAACCCACAGCAGTTGGGCGGGACTAAAACCACAATGCTAATATCAGATTAATGACATTAGAGTTATCTGAAGTTAATGACATTTTAGTTGACTTGTTGAACCTGTGACTATGTTGGGACAGTCCCTTCTGAGCAAACATTCTGGCATTAGAGGAATTTCTTAATCACATTTCTTTACACTAGCTTCAGGGCAGGGAGGGTATGGTCCCATGTGTGTTGTTCCTTTGTCAAGACTCTATCTGCCTAGCCAGCCTCTAACTACCTCCTCTCTCACTATTAATAATAATACAACAGTTTGAAATATTTTGAGTGCTATTAAAATATGTGACAGAGACATGAAGTGAGTATATGCTGTTGGAAAAATGACACTGATCGACTTGCTGGATGCAGAGTTGCCACAAGTCCACTTTATAAAAAGCACTTAGCTGTAAAGCACAATTCTGTGAAACACAACAAAATGAGGTATGTCCATACATAAAAGTTTTTTTCCTCTAATTTTTAATTTTAAATTTATTTGTTACATAATCATTTATACATATATAAGTGTTTCATGTTAGGGAGGAATCCTGATTCTCATGTAAAGTCTTTGTGGGTGATTTTATCCAAATTATTTTCTTTAAAGAATTAGGAAAAAGTATCATACATAATAATTTCTCAGAAATAATTAACATAAAATTACATACATGAATCAGTACAAGGTGAATTTCTCAATTAAAAAAACAAAGAAGGTTAATATAATTAAGAACTATAATGTGTTTATAACAATATTGTACAGTCCAAAAGTGATCTAGTATAGGGTTACATTTTCTCCGCATCGTTATTGAAAATATAGGAAATTGACATGTTCCTCCATATTTCACTGGCAATATTATTGGGATATAATATACTTTTGTATAATATGTACATTTTCCTTCATAATCCTTGAATATATTTGATTACTCCTCATCTGATTCAATCAGTCATCTTTACTTGATTCTACTAGTGATCCATCTATCTTTCTATACTTCTTTTGCTCAAATTACAGTCCTTACTGTATGTTATCACAGTTGCAACTGCTGAAAGTGGGGTGGTAAATGTCCCCAACTATTATTGTATTTGAATCTATCTGTCCCTTTAGCTCTAATAATATTTATATATTTGTGTACTTGGATGTTGGGTGCATATATATTTACAGTTGTTTAAATCTTTTGCTGAATTGACCTATCATTATACAATGACCTTCTTTATTTTCTTGTTTCTTAAATTTTATTTTGTCTGGTATAAGTATAGCTACTCTTGCATCCTTTTTGTTTCCATTTTCATGGAATAGCTTTTATTTTCCTCCGTTAGTGTATATGTGTTTTTCTAGGTGAAGTTAATGTTTTGGTAGGCAGCATATGTTGGGTCTTAGTTTAATTTCTTTGTCTTTCTCATTTGTGTATCTGCTATTTCAGGGAGTTTATACTATAGTGTGTTTTTGTGATGGTACATATTTTGCTTCCAGATTTAGGATTCTCTTAAACATTTATTTTACTTTTTTTAATGATGTGGTCTAACTCTTTCACCTAGGCTGGAGTGGAGTGGTTTGATCACAGATCACTGCAGACTCAAACTTTTGCACTCAAGCAATCTTCCCACTTCAGCCTTCTGACTAGCTGGGACTACAGGCACCTGCCACCATGCCTGGCTTCCATAAGCATTATTTGTAGGGTCAATCCATTCATAATTAATTCCTTCAGCACAAGTGAGCTCCAGCAGTGTCAGTGGCAGGCCAGTTTGACCACTCTCTTGGTCCTGGGTGGAATGTATGGGAACTGGTGGTACTGGCAGTGGTCTGGAAGGAACAGTCCCCAGGTCCCCAGGTAGGGCACACGAGGACCAGTGATGTCTGTGAGCAGGTCCTGGGGCCCTCAGGCAGATCATGTGAATATTCCCTTTATAAATAAATGCATAGTCAATGTATATGACTAAAATGTGAAATTATAGCTTTTAGATGTGAATTTTTAAGAAACATATGGAAATAAATTTCTTTACCCATCTATTTCTGTAGTCACACAACAAAGACCACAATTTGAAGTATGAAAATAATTATGGGCCCAAATATCTAGTTGCTTTTGGAAAAGTATAACATTGACATAAGGAGTATATATAACTTGGTGCCCAATAAAGCCATATAAAATAGTTTGAAATATCCCAATCACTTCTATATGAAAGCAAGTAACCTTGAACAAGTTTTTACTATTGTGGGGGCAAAATTTTAAAAATATTTTTCTTCTTAAGTTAGGAGGAGGTGAATTCCATTAGATTAATACTTTGATAAAGAGTCATAATTCACATTATTTTTAAAGTTGAGAGGTAGTAATGTAGCAGATATGTGTAAATTTGCATGAGAGTTAAGAAACTTTTGAGGAAAATGGACTTGCTTTTGAATCTTGTTTTTATTTATACAATTATTAATAGAACTGTATGTGGTTCAATGATGGGATGAAGAATCACTCGTAAGAAAGCTCATGGAGGCCAACAAAAGATAATTTATGATAAGGTTAGATGGAGATTAGGGTTTCTTCAGTGACAGCTAATGTCCATATAACAGGTGCCTGAAGCTTGGAGATTCTCCAGTCCTAACTACCTTAGCAAGAATTGGACATGGGAAATAATTGCTGAGCATTTGAATATAAATCTCAGTAGTCCAAAGCTCTAAAAATTCTGTATTTTCAACATAATTTCCACAATATGTACATATTTTAAAGATATTTAGACAAATATTTTTACCAGTATGCTTGACTGACTTGTTTTAAAAAATAATCTGTTTTATTCAATCAAACTAGTTTATGCCAATACATATTACCAAAGGAAAAAAAAATACTACTTAATTAACCAATAATGCAATAATAGATGCCTTCAAACAGGTAATAGAAGTATCTCACTGTATGGTTAATTCTAATCTAAACAACAATTCACTGTATTAGATAAACAATATTGCTGATAAAATGGAGTATCTGAGAGTTAAAGAAAATATCAATAATACTGAGAAATGTAGTATTCCTAAAGTAGACTTTTTTCATGTTCCTTTATTGACTGTTTTCAAGTCTACATATTTTTGTTTGTTTCTTGACTCAGTATATCTTTAACACATGACTTAATCACCTGGGTTATAGATACCTAACAACTTAAAACCTATTAGTAGACTAGTAGTTGTTTACGGCTATTTTTCGAGAGAGAGAGAGAGAGAGGAGATGACCACAGCTAATAGGAAAGGCAATTTTGAGGAAGTCTATAACCTTAGGTAATAAAATTTATTAAAATGCCATCAATGTTTAATATTAATGGTTCTTGAAAGATTATGTAACATATAATACTGGCTCTTCAAGATTTCTTTGGTCTTGCCTGTGAAGTATCTTAAATGACAATAAGGTAAACTTTATTAATTCAAAATATAAAGAACAGACAGGGATTATCTTGTATATTTTATTAAAAATAAAATACTAGTTACTGCATGTAGTCACTTGGAAAATTATCATTGCATTGAATTATGTGTGTTTTTTAACTGCACCAGTTCTAGTTTTGAAGTGTCGTACATGAACAAAAAGATGCTAAAGAAAATACATGTTTGTGGTCTCTCATAGTATAGTTTTTGTTTTTGTTTTGTTTTGTTTTGTTTGTTTTTGTAACTAGACAAGGAAGAAATTATGATTGTCTTTCTAATTTGTCACATGAAAAATGTTAGAAAAAACTCAATTTTAAATGTAGAGAAATTTAACATATTAACTACCATACTGCTTGTTATAAAAACATAAAATTAGATTATTTTCTGTTTTCAAAGGGTTCCGAAATACTGTCATTCAAACTCATGCATGAATTTACCATATGTGTTTAAGATTCATGACTTAGATATTTCAAAGTTTTGGTGAAGAATCAGAGCAGATTGCTTATTTCACAAAATTTCAACTCCTAAGGTAAAGTGGTTGCTCAGATAAGATGAAAATTCATTCTATTTTTTACCCTAGGGTGAAGTAGCTAGCCACTGAGAGACAAGAATCTTTACAGGGCTGAAATGAGAAAGTTTTTCTACTTTTTAAATAAAAGTTTAAAATTGTATAATAATCATGAATGAATGGTGAATAAAAATAACCTTTATTTAATCACTATTAATTCAAATTTATAATTTAAATTTAATATCTTTACATCTACTTTAAGTCAAGTTTTTAAAAAATTCATTGTTTTTGTTTAATTACTATTAATCCTTAGTGATTTTTTTTTTACAATAGATTCTAAAATTTGGGGACTTATTTCGGTAGTAATAAAAACCCCACTATTACCTACTATCTAGATGCCCATGGACAGGCTATGCCTTGAGTTACCATATCCACTGGTCCCATTTTTCTACCATAATACACTGCTTTTGTGAAGAGTTCATCATTATTTTATTGAAAAAAAATAAGCAAAATACAACACATAATATTATAAAGAAATTAGTGTGGCTATCACCCTGAAGTAACAAATGTTAACCTGAAATAAACTCCGCATAAGAACATGTTATAAAGTAGAATAGGATTACAGATAAAGTGAGATTTATTTGTTTTTTCTCCACAGTACAATTTTCTTTTCATAAGAAACTTCCATAATTGACTTGTAGTTTTCTATTTTAATGTTTAAGGTCTCTCTCTCTCTCTCTTTCTCTCTCTCTCTCTCTCTCTCCCGCCTCCCTCTCCCTCTGTTTCATTTTTTTCTCTCTCTGACATTATAAGGTTAAGAACACAGACTTTGGAATCAGCCTTTCTGGGTTCAAATACACACTCTGTCATTTACTCTATTTGTAAACATGTATACATATATATGTAGCTTATGGAGACATATGAATATATGTGACATGCATTATTGATTGACAAATATACATTTGCTAGGTACATTTATACATATGTACTCTGAATGCACATATGTATGTATGTAACCATAAATAATTGTTAGATTGTTTATCTTAAAAAATTATATAAATGATATCAAATTGTGAACATCACTTCTCAATTTGCCTTTTGTTTTAGAAGTCTATCTAGGTTTATACATAAAGATCTAGCTGATTATTTTTAACTACCACATAATATTTTGCCACATTATTTTTCAATAATTTATTTCCTTATTAATGGAGATTTACATTAGTCACAATTTTTAAATTATTATAAATAATAATTCAGGTCTTTGCATATGTTTCCTGAGAAAGAGCATATATTTCTGTTTCATAGTCTTCAATTTCTTTAGTACATTTTATAAATTATTCCATAAATTATAAATCTAGCTCACCAATTACGATAGTTTTGAGCTTTTTTTCTTGTTAGGCTCCCAGAATGCTGTCATGCAGAAAGAGGTAGGAGATTTGTAAAATTCCTCTAAGTCTTACTTGCCCAAAGTAAAGGAGTTTAAGAGAATAGTGAATTTTTTGGTTTTCCAATTTAATGACCAAATTATATCATTTTCTTTGTAGGTCAGTATGAAAAACACATTCACCCATCGGAACCCAAATAATGGACTTGAAGACATGAAGAACAGTGGAAGCGAGACTTTTAACGGCGGTCTTGTAAGATAGAGTGTCTGGTAGGCACTCGCACCTCAGGGAGTTACAACAGGTAATTTATCTCCTAGCACACAAGTCCCTCCTCAGTTTCTTATTGGTTGACTACTGTGGGATTATAATCTTCCTGGGCATTGCCTAAGTTTTATTATCTCCATTACAGGGTTATATTCTAGTCCCATTCTCCACTAAGTTTTGATTTCCCAATAACAAAACTTAATTCTCTTTTACGGGCTGACCCCGTCCTCTACATTCTATTCACTACTCATAACTGTCTAGGGGCATGAGCCATGCAGTGCGTCACATCCGCAGGCTGGCTGCCAGTACTTGGATATATCATACCCTGAAAATGGATCATTTAAAATGTTTTCTCATAAATCCCTCCTCTTTTCTACTTACTTCCTTTGGTCTGGTTTTTCGTCTAAACCCTTTTGTATTTAAATTGCTCTGGAAGTAGTTTACTTTCTTTCTCATAGGAGAGTGAATTTAATTTGGTTTCTAATAGTAGCAGATTATTTTGCTGGAAATCATGGGCATTTGTTTATTAACAGCTGTTTCAATTAATCTTTGTGCTAGTTCCCTCACACAAGGGAAAATACAACATCCCACTGATGTTCTGACTCCTGTCACAATTATAAACAATGTAAGGACTGAAGCTACCATGCCTTTTCACTTTCTAAACCAACTTTCTAGTCAACCTGTAAATGTGTCATCAACTTCAGCATCTTCTACCAGTTAGTTGGCTAGAGTTGTCAGTCCTTGTAATGCTTTTGTGATGGTCCCATCTGGACCAGTATAGCTGGGAATGAAAGTACAATATTTTCCCCCCAGCATAACACATACGCCCTCTTTTTCTGCTAGTATTATGTCTAGCACAAGCCTGTTTTCCTAGCCATTTGGTTGGTAGCATCTAACTGACTAGCCACCTTCTTGAGGGAATCCTGAGTATAATTGATGAATCTCTGTTGATTATAATGTAATAAATCTAATCCACATTCTTATTATTAGTTGGTCGACAGAAGAGTGCTGACTCAAACCCAGCAACTATTTAGTTTCAGGTCTTAAATTCATTAGGGGCTCCTATCGAGTCAACATATATATTGGAATCAAAAGAATGTGGCAAACCCCTTGGGTTTTTATGATCATGTGTATTTTCATGTATCTTATGAAATGACAGGGTGAAGGGAATGGCCATTTGGACTAGAGCACAAGTCCTGGTCCAATTGGACAGCTTATGGAGATTTCTTTTCCCACAATACCACCAGACATCAGCCTGGGCTATATGGAAAGCTGAGTAATTGCTATTGCCTGACTTACCAGTTATGTTTAGAATGTGGGTACAAGTCAAGAGTTCTCCTATAGGCTTATTGAACTCTGCCCCCTGCTTAGAGAGGCAAGAGAAGCAGTTAATATTTCCTATAAATGAAGGGTTATTGCTCTGGGACCTGGCCTCTGCAATGCGGGAAAGAACGATGACAGGTTCTCACAAGTTTCATTTCCCCATGCATCCTTGACCTGGTATAGAGCCAATATGGAATGCATTCCTTCAGTATCCCATCCTAGGGGAAACGGAAGCATGTGTGCCAAGATCATCCCCAGCACACATGTAGCAGTTATTCTTGTTGGGGGCTTGTACTGAAAATTTGACCCATTCGACCCAGGCATTCACATCTCTGTACCATAACTAAGTTTCTAAGGTTTGCCTTAAATCCTCTACCTCTATTGTTTTTACCCTTTAAGGGTCATTATTTGGTGGATTAAAGTGTTTATTGGGGTCTGGGGTTGGAGTAGTCCCAGGCAAATGGGAGATTGTGTTCTTGATTCGTTTGAGAACAAATTACCCTAGGGGTGTCTTTCCCTATGATATCTGCCCCTAATCTATATTCCTGAGATGCTCCTTTTGGTTCTTGGTCTAGAATAGCCACGTTGTCAATGATGATGAGTATAGGATTGCATTCTAAATTCTGGCAGTTATTTGGCAGGGGGCCCTTGGACAGGTGTAGTTTATTCTTCAGCAGTCTCCATCTTGGAGCTACCCACACCATGTTTACTGCCAAACCTTGAAATTGGGGAGTCCACCATACATTATCTCAGCTAGGGCAGGGTGATGCTGTACTGTAACTTGTATCTGGTTCAGGACAAAGATATTTATCTACCTGTGAGAACTATCTCTTACCGAATTCCCACAAGGTAAGACCTGGAAGGCATCAAATCTTATAATCTGGGGTGATGCCATCTTGGGTAGGGAGGAGTCCCCTGCTAGTTTCCATTTTGACCTTCTGCTCTTTGTATAGTAGGCCATTCTAGCCATATTAACTTCCAGAAATGGGAGCAGCCCATGCTTTCTTTTTAGAATTTTCTCAGAATTAACTTTAAGAGTTCCTCAGGTGACTCATGTACTTTCCACTAGTCTTTTTCCCTCTCTTCCAGGGTCTCTTTTATCAGTCTCTTGACTCAAGTATAGTGAATCCATCCCTGTTTAGCTATTCAGATGGCCATCTCAGTGGCCAGGAGCATTTGATAGGAACCTTCCCAGCTTAAGTGAAGCTCATCTTCTTTCCGAGTATTAATCAGCACCAAGTCACCAGGCTGGAAGTGGTGTACTACAAACTCAAGAGGCAGAGTTTGAGTCAGAAGTCCTTTTAATCTAATGAATGATACAGTGGAGGTCATGGCCAGTATATAATTTATTAAGGATGGATCCTTGGTTGCAATAGCAGGGAGGTTTGTAGCTCTGACAAAATGTGAGAATCCGTATAATAACTTATAGGGGGACAATCCCAAGTATTTTCTTGGAACTGTCCTAATCCAAAGGAGTGCTATTGGGAAACATTTAGTCCAAGGCATTTTAGTTTCTAAGATTAGTTTGACGATATGGTTTTTGACAGACTGATTCATTCTTTCCACCTTTCCAGGGGAAGGGGGATGTGAAGGCCTGTGATAATCACATCTAATTTGTAAATCTTCCATAATTCCCTTTAACACCCTTGAGATAAAGTGGCTCTCATTATCTGAATCAGTATTTTCCACCAGGCCAAATCTAGGTACTCTCTGTTTTAATATTATTTTGACCACATTTCTGGTGGTGGATGTTGGAAGGGGAAAGACTTCCACCCAGTCAGAAAGGTGATCTACAATCACCAGTAAATACTTTAGTCTTCCTACTTTGGGCATTTCTATGAAACCTACTTGAATGCTTTGAAATTGTCTTAGTCTGGGAGGTCTTCATCCTGTGGCCTATTTTCTAATCACCTTTTTCTTTATTATTTGACAAGTTACACAACTTCCACATGCTTGTTTAGTAATGTATAAATCCATATACAGCCTTAATTTCTAAGTATTGCATCACACAAAGCCTGGGATCCCCAGTGACTTCCTTTGTGTAATACCGAAATTAGTTCTCTCATCAGAGGTTTACCTATGCTTTGTCTCCCATCAGAAAGTACCCATTTCCCATCTTCAGTTTGAGTAACTCCTATCCTGTCTAATTCTTTCTTCTCCTTTCTGGTAAACTGAGGCCTAAATACTACCTTAGAGATATCTGGAATCAGGCTAAATAGTCTAATTTATTCCTCCAGGGAGGCTTGCTTAGCAGCTTCATCTGCAAGCCTGTTTCCTACAGCTTCTATAGTGTTCCCTTTCTTATGACTATTTACATGAACTAGGCTACCTCTGATGGAAGCAGGAGGCTTTCTAAAAACTGTTTCACCAGTTTCCCATGTACCAATTCATTTCCCCTGCTAATTATTAGGCTCTGCTCTGTTCCAATTTTCCCAAAAGTATGTATCACTTCATAGGCATATTTATAATGAGTATATATAGAATTTTCCCGGCCTTCAAGGAGTTTTATGGCCTGGTTAAGAGCATACAATTCACAGGTTTGGGCCCCCCAGCCATTAGGTAATCTAACTGTCTCACATATGAATTGTTTATTTCCATCAATGACAGCATAACCATTATGTCTCTTGCCATGTATCTCTCAGGATGGCCCCTCCACAAACAGCCTTATCCTGTCATGCAGTGGAGCTTTCCTAAGTTGGTATAACTTTGGTTTGGTATTGTATGATGCCCAAGCACTTATGGTCTGATGGCTCTTTGTTCTCTTCTTTTTTCCATAGAAATATAGGCTGGATTCAGGCAAGTATTTGTTGTTATGATGAAATCATCTTTTTATAGTAATATGGCTTAATATTTTAGAATCTGAGAATCCATTAATTATCTTTTGGCTTTTTGATTTAATATATTCCTGATCTGGTGTAGTGTGCTTACTATTACTTTCGTGTAGGGCCCCACCAAAGTTTCGCTTTCAACTCTCCTCTTCAAGCAGGGCTGTGACAGCTACTCTTGCACACATTTTGGCCACCCCTGAGATACAGGATCAAGAAGCTTGGAGACAAAAGCAGCAGGTTGCTTCATCCCTTCCCAGGTTTGAGTGAGGACCCCAAGGACCCCACCCTGGTCTTCTGTTATAAACAGATGGAATGGTTTCTCTAAAGATTGGAGGGCCAGGGCCAGGGCTATAAAGAGAGTCTGCCTTAGCAGGAAATTCACTGCCTGAATTTCCTCTGGGGACCATTATAAGAGATGAGGTTCCTCTTCTAGTAACTTCAGATATATAATCTTTGTCTTTTGAGCATACAAGTCAATCCATAACCTACAGTAGCCAGTTAAACCTAAACATTTTTGGAGTTCTCTCTTTGTTTTATTTAGGAAAGGCAGACTCAATAGTTCCAATATTCTCTCTCGATTTATTCTCTGCTTCCCTTCACTAATAAAGTGTTCTAAATATTTAACTTCTTTTTCTACAATCTGCAATTTGTTCTTAAAGCTTGCAGTCCTCTTTCACCTAGGAAAATAAGCAAGCTTATGGTGGTTTCTGATATCTTGGCTCTTCTCTTTCCAGAAATTAAAATATCATCTACATGTTATAACAACTGGGTTTCCCTGGAAGGTTGGAATTCCTCTAGCACTTTTTTAAAGATTGATCAAATAAGTTTGGGGGTTCTGTGAAGGCTTGTGGCAGCACAGTCTAGCAGTACTGTTGTTATAAGATTCCATTTACAAAATCCTAGTTATACGATTTTCCCCTTCAAAGACAAAGAGATTCCTACTCCTGAAGTCTAGGACATATGCCCAGAATAAATGTTTTAGATCCACCACGCAGAACCATTTATGTTCATAGGTCTTACCAAGGAGGGTGTAGGGGTTAGGCACCACAGGGTGGCACGTCTGAACAATTTGATTTATTCAATCTTGTACCAATTTATACAACCTAGCAGGCTTTTTGACCAGGAGAACACCTATAAATCCTCAATCAAAATAATTTGATTGGGTGTAAGCATTGTGTCTGGAGATAAAAAAAATGAGTTATATAGTCTATATATTTTTAAATCATGATAAACTCATCAAAGGATGGCCTATATTTTATTATCATTTTATTATGATTATGGGCCAGGAAATCTAAACAATGTTAGTTATAGAATACTTCTCTAAAATATATTTTATTTTTCTAAATTCTAAACAATCTTTGTGGCTGCTGTTATTTTTTGTGAATTCATACACAAGTGCCAAATTGGTACATTTCATAATGTCATTCCATGTATAATTTATTCTACATAAAACTTAATTGCAAGAACTCTCAAGTATACCATTTACCACAACACATACAAACTCAGCAAAATACATGTGCTTTGAGATTAAACTTAAAGTGGTTGCGAATTTGTAAGCATATGGTGTCCAAGTCCCTGTGCCTCTTTAAATTCCTGAAACATGGACATTTCAGAATAAATAATAGTAGGACTGATTATAAATATGAAGCAACAGAACATAAGTTACTAAAATGCTGTCATAGTATGTGGTTACTTGAAGTTATTGCATTTAAAATTTGAGACTGTTGAAATAGAGCATCGACTCTACAGTTAGTTTTTTGGTATGTGGAAAATTTAATCTGTACATGAATGCTAAATCATAATTTTAAAAGTGAACTCTATTTTTTTAATAATGATTTTTAAAATAATGAATAAAGTATTTATTACCTATTACTATAGAATGTTTCTGAAAATAATTTTGTTTTCTAGAGATGGGGAGAGTTAATAACATCTGTGTTGAGTATTTTATATATGCCACTGAAAGGTACACATACCACACACATGCACAGACACACACATACACAGAAACACATCTTAACTATTTAGCATATTTTAAGTTTCTTGACCTTAAAACCTGTGGACCACACATAGACCACAGTATATTCTGCAAAAGAAAAATTAGTATGTAGGGTACATTGGCATATAAGGAACTGACTCCTTTTGGCAGCTGCCTAAAATCACCATGTTTCTTCATAATCCACTGAACCACTGTGACCTAAAATTAGAAGACAGTTATTGATCTCTTACAGTGTGAAACATAAATTAAAATTTCCAAAGAAACATGTTAAGACAAACATTAGTTAAAAAATTTATTCATCTAGGATGACTATAGCTAACAGTAAAGTAGTGATTATTACAAATAGTTAAAAGAATGCCCTCAGAAAGAAATGATAAATGTATGAGGTGAAGGATTACTAACCATACTTATTAGAAATTATATTTTACATATGCATCAAAACAACAAATTATACTCAGTAAATAAGTACAATGACAATGATCAATTTATAAAAAGATTGCTTCTCTCACTGTTCATATATACAAAGGAAGTGTCAGGTGAGTACGTAGCCAGAAGGTGGCCATCTGCAAGCCAGGAAGGGAGCCCTCATAANTGTAAACATGTATACATATATATGTAGCTTATGGAGACATATGAATATATGTGACATGCATTATTGATTGACAAATATACATTTGCTAGGTACATTTATACATATGTACTCTGAATGCACATATGTATGTATGTAACCATAAATAATTGTTAGATTGTTTATCTTAAAAAATTATATAAATGATATCAAATTGTGAACATCACTTCTCAATTTGCCTTTTGTTTTAGAAGTCTATCTAGGTTTATACATAAAGATCTAGCTGATTATTTTTAACTACCACATAATATTTTGCCACATTATTTTTCAATAATTTATTTCCTTATTAATGGAGATTTACATTAGTCACAATTTTTAAATTATTATAAATAATAATTCAGGTCTTTGCATATGTTTCCTGAGAAAGAGCATATATTTCTGTTTCATAGTCTTCAATTTCTTTAGTACATTTTATAAATTATTCCATAAATTATAAATCTAGCTCACCAATTACGATAGTTTTGAGCTTTTTTTCTTGTTAGGCTCCCAGAATGCTGTCATGCAGAAAGAGGTAGGAGATTTGTAAAATTCCTCTAAGTCTTACTTGCCCAAAGTAAAGGAGTTTAAGAGAATAGTGAATTTTTTGGTTTTCCAATTTAATGACCAAATTATATCATTTTCTTTGTAGGTCAGTATGAAAAACACATTCACCCATCGGAACCCAAATAATGGACTTGAAGACATGAAGAACAGTGGAAGCGAGACTTTTAACGGCGGTCTTGTAAGATAGAGTGTCTGGTAGGCACTCGCACCTCAGGGAGTTACAACAGGTAATTTATCTCCTAGCACACAAGTCCCTCCTCAGTTTCTTATTGGTTGACTACTGTGGGATTATAATCTTCCTGGGCATTGCCTAAGTTTTATTATCTCCATTACAGGGTTATATTCTAGTCCCATTCTCCACTAAGTTTTGATTTCCCAATAACAAAACTTAATTCTCTTTTACGGGCTGACCCCGTCCTCTACATTCTATTCACTACTCATAACTGTCTAGGGGCATGAGCCATGCAGTGCGTCACATCCGCAGGCTGGCTGCCAGTACTTGGATATATCATACCCTGAAAATGGATCATTTAAAATGTTTTCTCATAAATCCCTCCTCTTTTCTACTTACTTCCTTTGGTCTGGTTTTTCGTCTAAACCCTTTTGTATTTAAATTGCTCTGGAAGTAGTTTACTTTCTTTCTCATAGGAGAGTGAATTTAATTTGGTTTCTAATAGTAGCAGATTATTTTGCTGGAAATCATGGGCATTTGTTTATTAACAGCTGTTTCAATTAATCTTTGTGCTAGTTCCCTCACACAAGGGAAAATACAACATCCCACTGATGTTCTGACTCCTGTCACAATTATAAACAATGTAAGGACTGAAGCTACCATGCCTTTTCACTTTCTAAACCAACTTTCTAGTCAACCTGTAAATGTGTCATCAACTTCAGCATCTTCTACCAGTTAGTTGGCTAGAGTTGTCAGTCCTTGTAATGCTTTTGTGATGGTCCCATCTGGACCAGTATAGCTGGGAATGAAAGTACAATATTTTCCCCCCAGCATAACACATACGCCCTCTTTTTCTGCTAGTATTATGTCTAGCACAAGCCTGTTTTCCTAGCCATTTGGTTGGTAGCATCTAACTGACTAGCCACCTTCTTGAGGGAATCCTGAGTATAATTGATGAATCTCTGTTGATTATAATGTAATAAATCTAATCCACATTCTTATTATTAGTTGGTCGACAGAAGAGTGCTGACTCAAACCCAGCAACTATTTAGTTTCAGGTCTTAAATTCATTAGGGGCTCCTATCGAGTCAACATATATATTGGAATCAAAAGAATGTGGCAAACCCCTTGGGTTTTTATGATCATGTGTATTTTCATGTATCTTATGAAATGACAGGGTGAAGGGAATGGCCATTTGGACTAGAGCACAAGTCCTGGTCCAATTGGACAGCTTATGGAGATTTCTTTTCCCACAATACCACCAGACATCAGCCTGGGCTATATGGAAAGCTGAGTAATTGCTATTGCCTGACTTACCAGTTATGTTTAGAATGTGGGTACAAGTCAAGAGTTCTCCTATAGGCTTATTGAACTCTGCCCCCTGCTTAGAGAGGCAAGAGAAGCAGTTAATATTTCCTATAAATGAAGGGTTATTGCTCTGGGACCTGGCCTCTGCAATGCGGGAAAGAACGATGACAGGTTCTCACAAGTTTCATTTCCCCATGCATCCTTGACCTGGTATAGAGCCAATATGGAATGCATTCCTTCAGTATCCCATCCTAGGGGAAACGGAAGCATGTGTGCCAAGATCATCCCCAGCACACATGTAGCAGTTATTCTTGTTGGGGGCTTGTACTGAAAATTTGACCCATTCGACCCAGGCATTCACATCTCTGTACCATAACTAAGTTTCTAAGGTTTGCCTTAAATCCTCTACCTCTATTGTTTTTACCCTTTAAGGGTCATTATTTGGTGGATTAAAGTGTTTATTGGGGTCTGGGGTTGGAGTAGTCCCAGGCAAATGGGAGATTGTGTTCTTGATTCGTTTGAGAACAAATTACCCTAGGGGTGTCTTTCCCTATGATATCTGCCCCTAATCTATATTCCTGAGATGCTCCTTTTGGTTCTTGGTCTAGAATAGCCACGTTGTCAATGATGATGAGTATAGGATTGCATTCTAAATTCTGGCAGTTATTTGGCAGGGGGCCCTTGGACAGGTGTAGTTTATTCTTCAGCAGTCTCCATCTTGGAGCTACCCACACCATGTTTACTGCCAAACCTTGAAATTGGGGAGTCCACCATACATTATCTCAGCTAGGGCAGGGTGATGCTGTACTGTAACTTGTATCTGGTTCAGGACAAAGATATTTATCTACCTGTGAGAACTATCTCTTACCGAATTCCCACAAGGTAAGACCTGGAAGGCATCAAATCTTATAATCTGGGGTGATGCCATCTTGGGTAGGGAGGAGTCCCCTGCTAGTTTCCATTTTGACCTTCTGCTCTTTGTATAGTAGGCCATTCTAGCCATATTAACTTCCAGAAATGGGAGCAGCCCATGCTTTCTTTTTAGAATTTTCTCAGAATTAACTTTAAGAGTTCCTCAGGTGACTCATGTACTTTCCACTAGTCTTTTTCCCTCTCTTCCAGGGTCTCTTTTATCAGTCTCTTGACTCAAGTATAGTGAATCCATCCCTGTTTAGCTATTCAGATGGCCATCTCAGTGGCCAGGAGCATTTGATAGGAACCTTCCCAGCTTAAGTGAAGCTCATCTTCTTTCCGAGTATTAATCAGCACCAAGTCACCAGGCTGGAAGTGGTGTACTACAAACTCAAGAGGCAGAGTTTGAGTCAGAAGTCCTTTTAATCTAATGAATGATACAGTGGAGGTCATGGCCAGTATATAATTTATTAAGGATGGATCCTTGGTTGCAATAGCAGGGAGGTTTGTAGCTCTGACAAAATGTGAGAATCCGTATAATAACTTATAGGGGGACAATCCCAAGTATTTTCTTGGAACTGTCCTAATCCAAAGGAGTGCTATTGGGAAACATTTAGTCCAAGGCATTTTAGTTTCTAAGATTAGTTTGACGATATGGTTTTTGACAGACTGATTCATTCTTTCCACCTTTCCAGGGGAAGGGGGATGTGAAGGCCTGTGATAATCACATCTAATTTGTAAATCTTCCATAATTCCCTTTAACACCCTTGAGATAAAGTGGCTCTCATTATCTGAATCAGTATTTTCCACCAGGCCAAATCTAGGTACTCTCTGTTTTAATATTATTTTGACCACATTTCTGGTGGTGGATGTTGGAAGGGGAAAGACTTCCACCCAGTCAGAAAGGTGATCTA
This sequence comes from Cebus imitator, assembly GCF_001604975.1. Classification (NCBI taxonomy): domain Eukaryota; kingdom Metazoa; phylum Chordata; class Mammalia; order Primates; family Cebidae; genus Cebus; species Cebus imitator. The sequence continues at coordinate 4,645,643 of NW_016107428.1, forward strand.
CAATCACCAGTAAATACTTTAGTCTTCCTACTTTGGGCATTTCTATGAAACCTACTTGAATGCTTTGAAATTGTCTTAGTCTGGGAGGTCTTCATCCTGTGGCCTATTTTCTAATCACCTTTTTCTTTATTATTTGACAAGTTACACAACTTCCACATGCTTGTTTAGTAATGTATAAATCCATATACAGCCTTAATTTCTAAGTATTGCATCACACAAAGCCTGGGATCCCCAGTGACTTCCTTTGTGTAATACCGAAATTAGTTCTCTCATCAGAGGTTTACCTATGCTTTGTCTCCCATCAGAAAGTACCCATTTCCCATCTTCAGTTTGAGTAACTCCTATCCTGTCTAATTCTTTCTTCTCCTTTCTGGTAAACTGAGGCCTAAATACTACCTTAGAGATATCTGGAATCAGGCTAAATAGTCTAATTTATTCCTCCAGGGAGGCTTGCTTAGCAGCTTCATCTGCAAGCCTGTTTCCTACAGCTTCTATAGTGTTCCCTTTCTTATGACTATTTACATGAACTAGGCTACCTCTGATGGAAGCAGGAGGCTTTCTAAAAACTGTTTCACCAGTTTCCCATGTACCAATTCATTTCCCCTGCTAATTATTAGGCTCTGCTCTGTTCCAATTTTCCCAAAAGTATGTATCACTTCATAGGCATATTTATAATGAGTATATATAGAATTTTCCCGGCCTTCAAGGAGTTTTATGGCCTGGTTAAGAGCATACAATTCACAGGTTTGGGCCCCCCAGCCATTAGGTAATCTAACTGTCTCACATATGAATTGTTTATTTCCATCAATGACAGCATAACCATTATGTCTCTTGCCATGTATCTCTCAGGATGGCCCCTCCACAAACAGCCTTATCCTGTCATGCAGTGGAGCTTTCCTAAGTTGGTATAACTTTGGTTTGGTATTGTATGATGCCCAAGCACTTATGGTCTGATGGCTCTTTGTTCTCTTCTTTTTTCCATAGAAATATAGGCTGGATTCAGGCAAGTATTTGTTGTTATGATGAAATCATCTTTTTATAGTAATATGGCTTAATATTTTAGAATCTGAGAATCCATTAATTATCTTTTGGCTTTTTGATTTAATATATTCCTGATCTGGTGTAGTGTGCTTACTATTACTTTCGTGTAGGGCCCCACCAAAGTTTCGCTTTCAACTCTCCTCTTCAAGCAGGGCTGTGACAGCTACTCTTGCACACATTTTGGCCACCCCTGAGATACAGGATCAAGAAGCTTGGAGACAAAAGCAGCAGGTTGCTTCATCCCTTCCCAGGTTTGAGTGAGGACCCCAAGGACCCCACCCTGGTCTTCTGTTATAAACAGATGGAATGGTTTCTCTAAAGATTGGAGGGCCAGGGCCAGGGCTATAAAGAGAGTCTGCCTTAGCAGGAAATTCACTGCCTGAATTTCCTCTGGGGACCATTATAAGAGATGAGGTTCCTCTTCTAGTAACTTCAGATATATAATCTTTGTCTTTTGAGCATACAAGTCAATCCATAACCTACAGTAGCCAGTTAAACCTAAACATTTTTGGAGTTCTCTCTTTGTTTTATTTAGGAAAGGCAGACTCAATAGTTCCAATATTCTCTCTCGATTTATTCTCTGCTTCCCTTCACTAATAAAGTGTTCTAAATATTTAACTTCTTTTTCTACAATCTGCAATTTGTTCTTAAAGCTTGCAGTCCTCTTTCACCTAGGAAAATAAGCAAGCTTATGGTGGTTTCTGATATCTTGGCTCTTCTCTTTCCAGAAATTAAAATATCATCTACATGTTATAACAACTGGGTTTCCCTGGAAGGTTGGAATTCCTCTAGCACTTTTTTAAAGATTGATCAAATAAGTTTGGGGGTTCTGTGAAGGCTTGTGGCAGCACAGTCTAGCAGTACTGTTGTTATAAGATTCCATTTACAAAATCCTAGTTATACGATTTTCCCCTTCAAAGACAAAGAGATTCCTACTCCTGAAGTCTAGGACATATGCCCAGAATAAATGTTTTAGATCCACCACGCAGAACCATTTATGTTCATAGGTCTTACCAAGGAGGGTGTAGGGGTTAGGCACCACAGGGTGGCACGTCTGAACAATTTGATTTATTCAATCTTGTACCAATTTATACAACCTAGCAGGCTTTTTGACCAGGAGAACACCTATAAATCCTCAATCAAAATAATTTGATTGGGTGTAAGCATTGTGTCTGGAGATAAAAAAAATGAGTTATATAGTCTATATATTTTTAAATCATGATAAACTCATCAAAGGATGGCCTATATTTTATTATCATTTTATTATGATTATGGGCCAGGAAATCTAAACAATGTTAGTTATAGAATACTTCTCTAAAATATATTTTATTTTTCTAAATTCTAAACAATCTTTGTGGCTGCTGTTATTTTTTGTGAATTCATACACAAGTGCCAAATTGGTACATTTCATAATGTCATTCCATGTATAATTTATTCTACATAAAACTTAATTGCAAGAACTCTCAAGTATACCATTTACCACAACACATACAAACTCAGCAAAATACATGTGCTTTGAGATTAAACTTAAAGTGGTTGCGAATTTGTAAGCATATGGTGTCCAAGTCCCTGTGCCTCTTTAAATTCCTGAAACATGGACATTTCAGAATAAATAATAGTAGGACTGATTATAAATATGAAGCAACAGAACATAAGTTACTAAAATGCTGTCATAGTATGTGGTTACTTGAAGTTATTGCATTTAAAATTTGAGACTGTTGAAATAGAGCATCGACTCTACAGTTAGTTTTTTGGTATGTGGAAAATTTAATCTGTACATGAATGCTAAATCATAATTTTAAAAGTGAACTCTATTTTTTTAATAATGATTTTTAAAATAATGAATAAAGTATTTATTACCTATTACTATAGAATGTTTCTGAAAATAATTTTGTTTTCTAGAGATGGGGAGAGTTAATAACATCTGTGTTGAGTATTTTATATATGCCACTGAAAGGTACACATACCACACACATGCACAGACACACACATACACAGAAACACATCTTAACTATTTAGCATATTTTAAGTTTCTTGACCTTAAAACCTGTGGACCACACATAGACCACAGTATATTCTGCAAAAGAAAAATTAGTATGTAGGGTACATTGGCATATAAGGAACTGACTCCTTTTGGCAGCTGCCTAAAATCACCATGTTTCTTCATAATCCACTGAACCACTGTGACCTAAAATTAGAAGACAGTTATTGATCTCTTACAGTGTGAAACATAAATTAAAATTTCCAAAGAAACATGTTAAGACAAACATTAGTTAAAAAATTTATTCATCTAGGATGACTATAGCTAACAGTAAAGTAGTGATTATTACAAATAGTTAAAAGAATGCCCTCAGAAAGAAATGATAAATGTATGAGGTGAAGGATTACTAACCATACTTATTAGAAATTATATTTTACATATGCATCAAAACAACAAATTATACTCAGTAAATAAGTACAATGACAATGATCAAATACTAGAAAGTTTGCTTCTCTCACTGTTCATATATACAAAGGAAGTGTCAGGTGAGTACGTAGCCAGAAGGTGGCCATCTGCAAGCCAGGAAGGGAGCCCTCATAAAAACTCAACCATACTGGCACCTTGATGTTGGATTTTCCAGCCTCTGAAACTCTGAAAAATATATTACAGTTGTTTAACTTATTCAGTCTATGGTATTTTGTTATGGCAGCCTGAGTTGGCTAAGACATGTATTTTAGTACAATAACAATTAGATTTAAAAATCATGAAAATAACATGCATAGGATTTTAAGTATAAAATAGCACCAAAATGCAATTTAAAAAAAGAATGCATTAATCTAATTGGTAGAGAAATAAATTACATATACATTACATATATAAAATAAAATATATGATGTATTCATATATATGCACATACATATGCCTGTTTATATATGTATGCATATATGTGTTAACATGTTTATCTGGAAATTTTAGTTTAGATTTTATAAGAGCTCAATAAATGTCTTCTAATTTTAGGTCACAATGGTTTGGTGCATTATAAAGGAACACGTGTGCATGTATACACACACACACACACACATTGATATCAGAAAATATATTTACTATTTTTGGCTATGTTAGATAAATTTACAAAGATAAAATAAAAGTTGACCTTCTTCATTAGGTTTTGTGGACTTAAAAACTAGAACATTTTTGACATGTGATCACCCATTCCATGTTATATTATTTATTTTTTAATGATTGCATGTCTTTTCAGTTAAAAAATATTTTAAGCACTGGGCATGGTGGCTTACACCTGTAATCCCAGCACTTTGGGAGGCTGAGGCAGGCAGATCATGAGGTCAGGAGTTTGAGACCAGCCTGACCAACATAGTGAAACCTCATCTCTACTACAATTAGCTGGGCATAGTGGCATGTGCCCGTAATCCCACATACTCAAGAGGCTGAGGCAGGAGAATCGCTTGAACTCAGGAAGTGGAGGTTGCGGTGAGCCGAGATCATGCCACTGTGCTCCAGCCTAGGTGACAAAGCAAGACTCTGTCTCAAAATATATACATATATATGTATGTGTGTGTGTATATATATATATATATATACACACACACACACACACACACACACATATATAACAAAGCCCCTAGGCTTAATATACATTCACACATACACACACATATATATTTTTTAATTTATATATATTTGTAAATATATATATTAAAATTTTAATATATATGTATTTTAAGCCTAGGGACTTTGTTTTAAGCTTTGTATTCTTCACATCATTTAAATAGTTTCAAATAATATTTGTTGAGGATTAAAGTACTGCATTACACAACAGTTGCTAGTTGTTATTATCTTTATCAAGAGAGATGCAGAATAATTATTCAGATAAAGCTATTTCAGTGTGGAGTGTAATGCAGGCCTTTGATTCGGAAGTCCTAGGTGCTTTCTTTCTATTACTCATAGGCTATATACACCTTATATAATCTCACCAGGTACAGGTAATATTTGCTATTTAGCATAGCACCTCAGGCTCTGCTGTGGCATAAAAATACTTCCATTTTCATACATTTTCTAGATTATTCAATGATTTTTGGAAGAAATAAATACAAGTGTAGCCTCAATTCCCTTGATGGTGATTATCCTTAGATAATAGTTACTAGAAAGTCATTGTATTGAGAGGATAATATATATATATATTTACATTAAAATATATTTGCTGTTAGCATGTATTAGTTTTCTTGATCTTTCTTTTAAAATACTGAAGAGTTTATGTGATTTACCTAATGACACTTCTAATGAAAGCTTAGCCACTCCTTCCATTGTATAAATTTGATATTCAATGAGAAGATTGTTTTGTTCCTAAAATATTTCTAAAATTATATTTATTTTAATGTGTATATATTTTGACAGGTTTTAAAAATAGTCATTTTATAATTAAATCTTAGTGGAGTTCACCTAGTTTTTGCTTTGGGTAAAAGTTCTCTTCACTAGGTCATTCAAATAAGTTATCTTCAATTTCATTATTAATGCCTTTTCTGTCACCACTGTTTCTGAGAGTGTATATATATATACACATACTATAGCTAAAAACCATGCTATATTAACTTATTAGAAAAATAATATTTTCTCTACTATGAGGTCTATAATTATATATTTTTAGTGTCATAGTCAATTAACGCTTTCATAAAAAATTGCTGTGTGAGAATAACTCAAGGGGTAGATATTGAATATCTGCACAACTGTAAGGAGCAGAGGAAAAAAGTTTTTTTCTCGATTATTTTATTGAAAATTGCTTTGAACCCATTAGAACAATTGTTTTATATCATGCCACCTAACAGGCACAATATAATGGCTGATAAATATTCACAGTTCTATCCATGCCAGAAGAAAATTTAATTCAAGTGTGTTGCATTCTATAATTCTTCCTATTATTTGTAACAAAATAATAAAAAATGAAATATTTACATATAAATATATGGAATCTTAGAATATTTATTGATGGATTGTTTCAAAGCAAGTTTTGATTAGCTTTTGCTTGTAATTTGTGCTTCATAAATCTCTCAAAAACTTGGTGCTATTTACAAAATAAAATCCAATCAATTTTTATTATATTCTATCTGTTACCTGAGAAAATATGTCAATGTCAATATAAGCCATCCCTATACCTACATAAGATGTAAGTAAGTCTCAGTATACCATTTTCATCAAAATTGATGACATATAAGGAAGTGATAATAAACAAATGGAAAATGACACTGAATAAGGGGTAGCAATGAATAAAAATGAAATCCATAAAATATAATAAGGCAAATCTGGGCTAAAAAGAATTAGGCGAATAGTCTCATAATTCTGAGACCAAAAAGGAGTAACGATTTTGACTGAACACTAAGTATATATATATATATATATATATATATATATATATATACACACACACACACACACACACACACACACACGTGTGTGTGTATGTACATAAGTATGTATGTATATAAATTGTATCAAAGTAACAGATAAATATAAATAAATAACCAGTAAAGAAAGGTTTGATGTAAAAAGCAACAATTCCCTGCTAGACCAGTCCTATTTCTCCTCACTCAGTCATCCACTGCAAAATGAACTACTTTAAAAATGTTTTAGTTCTTATTTTAACTATCTATACTTTTCAATTAATGGTTGTTTTTCAATTTTTGATTTTATCAAGTTTGTCATAAGCCATAACTGAGGGCTTTAAGGTTCCTCTCAGCTGACTAAACTTTAAACAGCTGTCTTCCCGAATTTAGACTTCAATCTCCATTTTCTTAGAGCTTTTACTTTAGAAGACTTCCAATTGTGAATTCTTTCTCTGCAGCTTCCAGATATAAATCTTCTCTAAGTCTCTTTCCATTTTTACAACTCACAAATGTTTTTCTCAGCGACTTCGGAGCCTCTCTTTTGAAATATATTAATCAAAAAAGATAGTGCTACTTTACTTCAGTGTCTGCCAGATGGGGGGAGCATCACTTTAATAAGCAATGATTAGCAAACAGATACATGGCCTAATCATATTGACCAGCCAGCCCTCTAAGATCATTCATTAATTTTTAATTAACTCACCTCACTGTTAAAATAGCCCACCTTTTGTTCCAGCAGAGTTGTGTTCAGTATCTCTCCCCTAATACAATATTCTTGAGTAAAGTTTTTATTGCATGTTTAGCTTATTCTGTGACAGTTTACTTTGGCATTCACATAATCCTTATTTTGATTATTGAGTAATGACCTCCTATAGGAGACCAGAATCCTGTCCTCCAAATATAGATCTATCAGTCATCATTTGAGTTAACCTTTATTGGTTACTTTTGCAAACTTAATGTACTATTGCAATCTGTTTATGTTTCTATTAGCATAACTTAATTTTCATTTGATTTCATAATTTTTAAGACATTAGGGATTTACTTAGAATAATACAGTTATTAAGATAAAGATAATCTAGGCATAATCCTATCCCATGTATAAGAAAGATTTTACTGGGACAAATAAAAATATGTATAAATCAAAGTTCAAAAATTTACAAAGGCATTTTCTCAACGTCACAATAAAAGTATAGGTGGCATCTGGTTCAGCATTTCAGAGACTCAGGTTTGATTATGGTGAATATAATGATTTAGAACACCAGGGGAAATACTGACATTTTCAAAAGGACGAAGATAGTGGCTTGCTCCGGGAGTTGACTGTCACTGTTGAGGCTCTTTACAGCATGCAACATTTTCTCCTGCTCTGCTCTGCTACTGCCACCTCTTCTTTGTAATCACAGAGCTTCATGTATGTGAGAATTGTTCTGTCATCATATAAGCACCGTAACAGACCTATCTTCGAGAATGAAAATCTCTAAATAGCTTTTGGATCTGGCTTACAGCATGTTATTGGACATATAAGGTTTTATAGGAACAAGTTATAAGTCACCATAAAAAGAGTGAAGAGTAGATTCAGGGAAATAGAGGCAAGTGATAACAAGTTTAGACTATATGTTCTAAGACAAAAAAGAGAATGAGAAATTTAGTAAATATAATCTTATGGAATTTTTAGAAATTGACATTCTTATTGCCCATGAAGTAAGGATGTCTCATTTTTCCTTATAAAAGTGTTACAGGAATCCACCATTTTTATTCTTTCTATAGAGCATAGTGATTATTTAGTTCTATTGATAATTAATAATCTAAGTATTTTCCACAAAAATAAATGTATCATTAAATCTGCCTATATTACCCTTTTAATAACTTTTACATAAAAAAATGACCTGTTTGAGACCTTCAACAAGTTTTTTGCATGTAATTACTTTTTCTGAAATTTTTATGATTTTTTAAATGAATCTCTCAAAATAAGCAATTGAAAAACTAATGGCTGATATCAATGTTAATTTAATGGTAAAAATTACACGCACACATGCACACGTACACAACACTCACATCTACTTAAATATAAATGCGCATGTGTGCTTACTAACATTTTTTGTTTGTGGATTTTGTCCTATTAAAATATTTTCCTATATTTTATTTTGCATTTTCCTGCCTTCTACACAATATCTTCTCTTTTCAAATTCTTTCAGATCTTTCTTTACATTAAAATTTATGAATTTATTTTCTAAACATCCTTTAGTCATTTTGCATTTTTCTTTTGCTCCACTGGCATGTGCCAACACTCAGCAATGTATTTCTTTTGAAAATCTTTATCAATAAGATGCAACACTACATCCACTCAAATATAAATGTGTAAGAGTGTATAATAACCTTTGTTTAGTTTAGTGGGTACATAAGGGAGGAGCAGAACAAGCAGGATATGATTCTTAGGACACAGAACCTTTGGAATATAACAGCATGATTAAGAGTGTGCCTTCTGGAGGCTGATTACCTAGGTCTTTTTCCTGGCTACTGCCCTTACCAGCAAATTTGTATAAGTTTTCTTTCTGTATTTTAATTTCCTCACATGATATAGGGGCAATGATTAATACTTTGATACATATAAAATACTTGGAATACTTACTGGGATGTAGTAAACACTCAGTAAATGTTAGCTTCCATTATTATTATTACGTATGGGTTAGAAAAATAATCTAGGAATGAATTTAAAGCACATGATCAGATTGCTGGCAATAAACACTTTAGTTTTCCAGCTTACTTGAACAACTCATGAATACAATTCACTTTTGGGAGTATTACATTCAGGAAAAGAGATATCTTTGAAAAATGATTGACCTCTTGTTTGTCAAGGCCTTGAGTTTAGAGACAGAGAAACATTTAATCAGGGCCTAGGTCCTATGACAGTGTTTGTTATAAAAATTATATGATAAAAAACACAGGCAGCAAAACAACATATTCCTTTTCATAGAGACACTACATGGCTTAGGGATGAATAATGGTCTATAGGCTGATGTAAAAGCAGAGGAACCTGCTATATTGAAAACAGAGTAAGTGATTTGGAACATTGAATAAGTATTATGCTGTTGGTGCTCTTGAAATCAGAAGTACAGGGCCAGGCATGGTGGCTCACGCCTGTAATCCCAGCATTTTGGGAGGCTTAGCTGGATGGATCACCTGAGGTCAGGAGTTCAAGACCAGCCTGACCAACGTGGTGAAACCCTGTCTCTGCAAAAATACAAAAATTAGCCAGATGTGATGTCACATGTCTGTAATTCAATCTACTCAGGAGACTGAGGCAGGAGGTAGACAGAGGTGGCAGTGAACTGAGATCGCACCACTGCACTCCAGCCTAGGTGACAGAATGAGATTCTGTCTCAAAAAAAGAAAAAAAAAATCAGATATAAACTATCGTCACAGAAAATGGCACTATGTATACAGAATCCAGTTTGGTACACGTTTAGGATATTGTCTTTATAAGCAGAATAGATGTTGATTTAGAAAAGTGAAATCCTAGTTTAACAGCCATTTCAATAAATGGGATCATAAAAGCCCTTACAAATAAACATCAAGCTATTCAGACATTTCTACTTATTAAATGAATGAAATATATAGTATTGAGTTTCTATATTTCAAAGAATATTTTAATCTTTTCCATCCAGTGAATTTGTTCCATAATGCAATATTTCTATATGATAACTACTATTCCTGGATAAACCAAAAGACAAACTGAAAATCCAAACTGAAGATTCTTCTGCTAAAACTAGGAATGAATTGAAAATGTTACCCAGCTATAAAAATAAAAAGTCTTCTACCAGAGTAACTTACAACAGAATGGAAATCTGGATAGACATTCCAGTTTTCCAATTATTGAAAGTGCTGTAGTGTATATCATCTCCTGCATGTTGTTTATCCTAAGAAAGAGAATATCTACACATTTTAAAGATAATTTTAATATTTTATAAAAAAGTAGAATATATTTTACAATGGGACAACAAGTCTAATAAAAATATATTAATTGGAACTTTTTTTTTTGGTCTAGAATATTTCAAATGAATTCATTTGTATTTCTCTTTCCCTGTCAAATTGATTTCCACTTAATTAAAATTGACCTCTCAATTTCTAGCTCCCAGAAGAGTATAGTGTTCTGGTTGAGAGAACTATCTAAAGCTTAATGCAAAATCTAACTCTTTTCTAGTATCAAAATATGTTTATGAAAAGATATTTAGGGAGGGGAGGTAGGACAAGGTGTTATTAGACCTGTCACTCAGAGAATTCCTTTGATGAAAATTTTCATCACTTACACCAACTGCAGTTTATTTACAGTAATGGGAAAATAGAATACCTATGACAACACAGACTTCCTCAAATATAACTTTTATATATAGCTAAAGAGCCAAAATCAGGCTTAATGTGATATCTTAATTGATATTAACAGGTGAAGTTTATGACAAATATTTCAAAAAATATAAATGTGTTTTATATTTAATGTGACAGAGGACTCCTATAGATGCTCCCGGTTTTAACAGTGGATATCTGATTGTACAGAGTTATCCCCAAACTTACATTAGGGTTTTTTGGCCAAATATTCTTTACCTTAATTATTCACATGCATTCATTAAAAAGCCATGATTTATAGATAATAGGGCACATAACACCATAACAATTCAGGCACATAGCAAATATTTTATATCTAGTATACCTGGAAATCTTAGCAAATCATCACACAGTGATTTGTGGTTTTGTTGTTGAATGAAGTAAAAGAAGAGGTCCTATCTAATATTATAACATAAAACAAGAATGATAAGAAAAGATAACATACAATTATTGCAAGTATTCATTTTCAGAATATTATTAGCATTGTGAAAGTTTATCACATAGAAAAATTAAGACAATATTTATTAAATCAGTGAGGACCTACTACAAGTATTATTGTGTTGAAGTTTCTTTAGATTTAATAATATTTGTTTTATATATCTTGGTTCTCCGGTGTAAGGTGCATATATATTCAGAATTGTTATATTCTCTTGCATAATTGATTCTTTAATCATTATATAATGACCTTCTTTATCTCTTTTTACTCTTTCTGGCCTAATGTCTGTTTTGTTTGATATAAGTACTCTGGCTTATATTTGGTTTTCATCTGCATGAAATGTATTTTTTTCATTTCTTTACTTTCAGTCCATGTGTCTTTAGAGGTGAGATGAGTTTCTTGTAGTAAGCTTGTAGTTGGGTCATTTTGTTCACCCAATCTATATCTTTTAAGTAGAAAGTTTATTCCATTTATAGTCAATGATATTATTGATATTTTAGGGCTTATTTCTGTCATTTTATTCACTGATTTCTGCTTATTTGGTATATATATATCATTAGCTGCTTTCTTTCTCCTTTGTTGTTTATTACTGTGGTTTGGTGGTTTTCTGTAGTGGTAACATTTTCTACCAATGTATCTTACACTTTCCTGCATTTTCTTCTGGTAATTATTGCCAATTTGCTTCCATGAGTAAAATTCCCGTAAGTATTTCCTGTAGGTTTGTCCAAGTGTTGATAAACGCTCTTAGCTTTTGGTTGTCTGAGAAAGTCTTTATTTCTCATTTATTTACAAAGCATTATTTTTCTGGGTATAGTATCCTTGCACTGCACTTTTTTTTCTTTCTGCACTTTATGTATATCATTTCATTCTCTCATAGCCTATAAAATTTCTGCTAAGGAATCTGCTGTTAATGTTATAAGCATTCTTTTTAAGTGGCAATATACTTTTCCCTTGCTGTTTTAGAATTCTCATGTGTCTTTGACTTTTGACAGTTTGACAATAATGTGACATGGAAAAGACCTTTCTGAATTGTATTTATTTGGGGATCTCTGAGCTTACTGTATCTAGATGTCTAAATTTCTTGGAGTTATGGAAAGTTTTCAACTATTGTTTAATTAAATAGGTGTCTTACTTTCTGTTGCTCTAAAGAATGCCTGAGAGAGGTTACTTAATAAAAAAAATTGTTTATTTGGCTTACAGTTCTTCAGGCTGTACAAGAAGCATGACACTGGCATCTGCATGTGGTGAAGGCCTCACAATGCTTCTCCTCATGGTGGATAGAGATCAGAAACTGATATGTGCAGAGATCACATTCCAAAAGAGGAAGAAAAATAGAGGCGAGAAAAGTTCCAGCCTCTTTTTAACAATCAGAACTCACCCATTATCACAAGGACAGTACCAAGCCATTCATTAGGGATCTCTCCCAATGACCCAAACACCTCCCATTAAACACCACTTCTAATACTAGAGTTCAAATTTCAATGTAAGATTTAAAGAGTTCAAACAATTCATATTCTAACCATAGCAATAGATTTTCTTTCCCATTATTTATCTCTTTGCCTTCTGGGCCACCAAATATTTGAAATTTGATTACCTTATGATGTCCCATATGTCACATATACTTTGTTTATTCCTTTTTATAGTTCCTTTTTATTTTTGTCTGGGTTATTTCAAAAGACCTATCTTGTGCTATAAAATTATGTCTGCTGCTTGATATAGTCTATTGTTGAAGTTTACAAACATATTTTGTGTTTAACTCAATGACATTTTCCATCTCAGAATTTCTGTTTAGTTCTTCATTTTATCTTTTTTGGGGGGTACATTTCTCATTTATACTGTGAATTGACTTTTTTATTTCTTTGTATCATTTTTTCTGAGTTCTCTTATATCTCACTGAGCTTCTTTTATCTTATATTTAAGTATTTTTTATAATTTCGTAAATTTGTTTTGCATTGAAATCCATTGCTAGAAAATTATTTCTTTGGAGATGACATGCTGCTTTTTCATGTTTCTTGTGTTATTATGTTGATATCTGCACATCTGGTGTAACAGTCACTTCTTCCAGTTTTTTAAATTTGTGTTTGCAGGGAAGGACTTTTTCCTTAAGATGGCTCTATGGTGTTTGTTGGATAGGGCAGAATGCTTCGGTAGGGGCACCAGTAGCTGCTTGGTTTCCCTGCTAGTGGGAAGAACAAGGTTGCTATCTATGGCAGCAACTGCAGGAAGCTGGAGATCATGTGCTTCAGCCCGAGGTGGCAGTTCCAGGTTGGGTAACCTTTCTTCAGGGCACTTTTAAATGCACAGCACCCCAGCTACTGTGGCCAGTAGGACAAATACCTCAGATATGAAGGCAGCAGGCAGCATCAGCATCTAGCTGTGGGCAGGGAGGTCAATGGGGCTCTAGAGATATGAAAATGCAGGGATAATTGGACCCCAGTAGTCTGGTGGGGTCTTGGCTTTCAAAGTGGTGCCTTGCTGTATCTCATTATAACTCAAGGGGTGTGTGGAACCCAGCATGAGCTTTCGAACAGTGCTGTCATGTTGTCTCTAAGCAGTTAGTCTCAGAGCCCATGAGTTAAAGGGAGCTCCTGCGGCTTGAATTGCGGGAGTCCACAGAGAGCCTGTGGACCACCAGGGGGCACTTACTTACCATTTTCCCTCATTTGGCTCCCAGTTGATTCCTGTCTTATTTTCCTCTCCTTCCTTACCCTATGTGTTTCTTGTCATTTCTCTGTTGAATTCTAACATTCTGTCTTAGGTGATCTACTCTAAGTGTAGTTATGTAGTTTGGTTCTTTGTTGTGGAGGAGGAGGTGAGTGCCAAATGCTTCTATTTAGCCAATTAGAAGTCCTTCCTTAGTCTCTACTCTCAATTTAGACTTCATGATGTCCCCGATATGGCAACTTACAGCTTTTATTTGAAGTTTAGGGTATTTGCATTTAATACAGTTATTAATATAAAAATGTTGTCTACCATATTATATTGCTATTTCTTTGCTATTGGTTTCATATTTTTTTTTATTTTTATTATTTTCTGCAATTCTTTTGCCTTCTAGGCTTCACACTCCATATTTGGTTATTTCCCAAAAGCATGTTTCTTTCCATTTCAAACTATTCTCACCTGCTGATGCCTCTGCCTTGAAACTTCCCCTTTTGAAAATCTCTTTGGCATTCTTAACTACTAATCAGATTTCAGATTAAATATAATTTCCATTTGTATACCTTATTTGACTCCCCAGACTCGGTTACACTTCTAAAAGCACCTTGTCTTCTTTTTGATTTTTCTCACAGTTTAAATTAATTATAAAAGATAGATAAAGCTGAGAAAATCAAGTCACGAAGTAAATGCTTATGGAAGTATTGCTGCTGCTGTTTACAGCTGTAGCCCTAAAGTTTGGCACAAGTGCTTGAATTTGGTAGGTGTATAAAAATATTCATTGATGGAAGAGATAAACTTAATACTTGCTTCTCACAAAACAGATATAAAGTAGAAAGTACAGGAATAAAGATTGGATCTTAATATTAGGATTTTTGAAAATTGAAGCTGATTAAAATAAGCTTCAATAAACTGAACTGAACTGTCTCTTGAGTCAGTGGTTTCCTAATGAGTGAATGTCTCTTCCATCCACAGAGCATGGTTTTGATTTTAAATTATGTATATCACTGTATTTAAACATGAATTACTATGTAAAGCTTCTTTTCCTTTGCTGCCCTGAAAATGGTGATCTTATCAATTAGTATAGCATACATAGCAAGCTCGGTGAATATTAAATAACACAATGTTTAAATAGAGCATTACAGCTACATATGCATATTAGGATTATAAGTAATGGCTTAACATAAAAAGGGGGAAGTAATGTCTTACAAATGTGACAATTTCTTTAAATTTATTGACATTTTATTTGTATAAATGATCAGTGATAGAGATTAGATATATCTAATTTGACATCTAGAAAAGAAATGAGCTTGTACATAAATGCCCCAGTTTAAACTCCAGATTTATATAAAAATATGATGAGCATATAGATGTTTGCTTAACTAGAATGCATGTGTGTACCTTTTGTGTATTTTCCTGAATTTCTTTGTAGATGAAGCTTGAAATAAATTCCCAAAGACATACTTACAAAATTGAAATATGTCCTCAGTTATTCCTTAATTTCAATCGATTATAGGTTAAATGTGAATAAAAAATTTCAAGAAGACAATATTTCTATGTTAACCTTTACAAATACATAATATGCTCCTTGGAATGTCCTTATCTCTCTATAGTGCTAACGCAATCCTAGTCATCTTTCTGGTTTTAATTAATATTTACGTTTTTTAGGTCTTCCTCCTCCAACTTAATTAATTTTTATTTTCTCTAGTCCTTAAAGCTATTGCTGAATATGGCATTCCATTTGAAGAAAACAAACAGTTTTATTTAAATATAATTAGCATACCATAAAATCTACTCATTTAAACTTTACAATTTAGTAGTTTTAGTCTATTCAGAGCTATGAAATATCAACATCATCTAATTTTAGATTACTTTAGTCATTCCCAAAGGAATTCCTGTATACATCTAACAGTTACTCATCTTTCGTTCATAGATATCCACTTGTTCCATCACTGTTTCTTAAAAAGTGTCTTCCTTTAACATTGAATTATGTTGGCACTCATCAAAAATCCTTTACTATAAATGTAAGTGTTTATTCTTAGTTGTGCAATTCTATACCGTGGATCAATGCATCTATATTCATGTCAACAGCACTTGAGTGTTCCTGTAGCTTACTACTTAGCTTACTACAATTGCATTGTAAGTTTCGAAACTGGAAAGTGTGTCATCCATCTTTGTTCTTCCTTTTAAGACTGTATTGGCTAACTCTGTAGTTTCCAATTACATGTAAACTTTAAAACCATCTTGTTAATTCTTTGAAGTAATTATGTAAAATCTGTAGATTATCTGGAGAATTATACCTTTCTTAACAACATTAAATATTCCTATCTGTGGACATGGAATATTCAATTTATATATGTCTTCTTTGATTGTTTTTAACAGTGTTTTATAATTTTAACTGTAAAGATTTAAACGTTTTGCTGTAAAATTTCTTTATAAGTATATATTTTTTCAAAATTTCTATTTTTAAGTGTATAGAAATGTAATTTTTGTGTATTCACCTTTTATCCTCAAATTGCCTGAATTTGTTTACTAGTATTTTTAATTTTTTTGGATTTTAAAGTTTTTGTATATAATAATTTATCTGGAAACAGTTACAGTTTTACTGTTTTCTTTGCAGTATGGATTGTTTTTATTTTATTTTCTTACCTCATTGCCCTGGCTAGAACTTCCAGAACAATATTGATCACAAATGGCAAGGAAAGTATCCTTGCCTTGTTTTTGGTTTTAGGGGAAAACTATCCAGTTTAACCATTAAGTTAGATGTTAATTTTTAATAGATGTTGGAGGAAGAAGTCCTTTATTTTATTTTAATTTTCTCTTCTCTTAATTCTTTAAGGGATTTTTTATCACAAAGAAATGTTATATTTTTTCAAATGTGTCTATTGACATGATCATGTGTTTCTTATTATATTAACATAGTATATTATAATAATTGATATTCTAATGTTAAACCAACCTTACATTCCTGGAATAAACCTCACTTGGTCATGGTAAATAATTCTTTTTATAAATAAACTGGATTCATTTCCACTATTTTGTTGAGGATTTCTAGTTTATATTTAAAGAAGATATTGGTTTGTAATTGTCTTTTCTTGGGCTCTCTTTGTCTCATCTTCATAGCACAATAACACTAGCATCATATAAGTTAGAAAGTATTTTTAATCTTCTAATTTTTGACAAGTTTGTGAAAACTCAGTATTAATTGTTTAAATACTTGTTAGAATGCACCATTAAAATCAGTAATGACTGGGCTTTTTCTTTGTGTAGATAAATTATAAATTACATCTCTTCATATTTCATTAGACTATTAAAATTTTTCTATTGTTTCCAGAGTTTTGGAAATTGTGGCTTTCAAAAAATGTATGTAACTCATAAAGACATTTAATTTTCTAGCATTAAGATTTTTATACTATTTTCTTATAACCTTTTTTAAATATCTACAAAGTAATCTCCTCTTACATTTCTTAATGTAGCATGTTATTCTCTTCTCTCTTTTTTTAATTGTCAATCCAGCTGGCAATTTATTAATTTCATGAATCTTTTCACAAAAACTATTTTTTTGAATTTTTTCAATTTAAAAAATTTTCAAAATATTATCTTTTATTTTAGTAATTTCAGTTCTGTTTATTTATGTGTCTGGGTGCTTCAGGTTTAATTTACTCTTTGTTGTCTCTTGTCCGATTGTGAATGATGAGGATATTAATTTGGGGTTTTTTCTTTTTTTAAATATGGGTGATGATAGCTATAAATTTGTCTTCAGGCAATTGATTTAGCTGCAATCTACACGTATTGTTATGATGTTGGTTTATTTTTATATATATCTAAATATTTTTAAATTTTCCTTATGTAATTTCTTCATTAATTTATTGTTTTAAAATGATTATTTTCCCAACTTGCCTTGTGTTTTAGATTTCTAATTTTATTTCATTGTGTTTAGATAATGTACTTGTATTATCTCAATCCTCATAAATTTATGGAGGCTTGCCTTATGGACTAGGGTATGGTCTGTCATGGAGAATAGTTCATAAGTGGTTGAGAAGAATATATATTCTACTGTTAATTGGAGGAGTGTTCCTTGAAAATTTGTTAGGTCTAACTGATTCCTAGTACTGTACAAATTTTCTATATTCTGTCTGAACTACTGCTTTATTGTTCTATGTATTGTGGAAAGTGGAGAGCTGAAGTCTAAAACTATAACTGTCAAATTGTCTTTCCCTTGAGTCTTTCAGTTCTTCTTCAAAAATCCTCAGGTTCTATTCTTGGGTGCCTATATGTTTATATTGTTATATCTTTCTGATAATTTGTACTTATATCATTATAAAACATTTCTCTTTAGTTATAATAACGTTTGTTAGAAAGTCCAAATTGTATATTAGTGTAACAATTCCAGCTCTTTTATCATTACTGTTTGCATAATATATCTTTTCCCCAAAAGCAATGACAACAAAAGCCAAAATAGACAAATGGGACCTAATTAAAATAAAGAGCTTCTGCACAGCAGAAGAAACTATCAATAGAGTGAACCAGCAACCGACAGAATGGGAAAAAATTTTTGCAATCTACCCACCTGACAAAGGTCTAATAGCCAGAATCTATGGAGAACTTAAACAAATTTATAAGAAAAAACAAACAATCCCATCAAAAAGTGGTTAAAGAATATGAACAGACACTTTCAAAAGAAGACATTTATGGAGCCAACAAACATATGAAAAAATGCTCATCATCACTGGTCATTAGAGAAATGCAAATCAAAACTGCACTAAGATACCACTCATAAGTGGTATTGAACAATGAGAACACACAGACACAGGGAAGGGAACATCACATACCGGGGCCTTGGGTGTGGGGGGCCAGGGAAGGAACAGAGGGGTTGGGGAGAATGCGGAGAGATAACATTAGGAGGAATACCTAACGTAGATGGCAGAGCCATGGATGCAGCAAAACACCATCATGGCACCTGTATACCTATGTAACAAGCCTGCATGATCTACACATGTACCCCAGAACTTAAAATATAATAAAAAAAATAATATATCTTTTTCCAACATTTTAGGATAAGTCTATTGGTAATGTTCTGTTACTTTATTCACTCTACTCTGACTTTTGAATAAATTATTGAGCTCATTCACATTTAATGGTATTATTGATATGGCTGACTTTATGCCATTTTAGTTTTGATTTCTATATGTCACATGTATTTTTGTTACTCTGCTTATATTTTACTGTATTCTTTTGCATAAGGAGACATTTTATAGTGTAAAAAATTAATACTTTTAGTGATTTTATTCATTACATAGTTTATGTATTTTTCATAGGATGCTCTATGGCTTATAAAGTACTTCTTAAATTATCAGTTTACTTCAGATTTATACAAGCCTATTCTAGTGAGTTATAGAAACTTTGATCCTATATAGCTCTATTCTCTCTTCCCCTTTTTTTGTGTCATCAATGTTTTCTCTCTCTCTCACTATCTCTCTTCCTATATATATATATATACAGGAGAGACTATTGAAACAGTGGTGACTATTGAAACGTGTGTGTGTGTATATATATATATACACACACACACACACACATATAACATGTTATATTTATATAAAAATTACATATATAAATTATGCTATATTCTATATAAAAATACATACATAATACATATGTCATATGTATATAAATTGTATATAATATATGTATATAAATTATATACATATGTAGTATTTATACACAAATTATATGTATATGTATAAATAATTTCATATATGCATATATGAAATTAAGCTTATCCATGTTATACATATATGTTTTACATACATCAATGTGTGGATTATATATATATATATATATATGCACCCACATTATATGTACATACACATTAAAATATATATATGCACACAAACATATATATATATATATATATAAAGTTAACATATGTTGCTATCATAGAGCCTCAAGCTTCCTCTTAATTACTTAGCATCATAATTACCACTGTTTCAATAGTCTCACTCTTTGGCTTTACTTTCCCTGTGCTCTGTTCCAAATAAAGTGAAAGTTGTGGGGTTCTCTGTTCTTAAATCTTGCAACTCTCCCTGGATACAACCTGTCTGCTGTTGCTCTCAAGATGAGTAGTCCATTTTTCTGGCAATAGGAACCTGCTTTACAATCAGATTGCTGGAAGAGTGGTGGTCTTCTCAAATTGCCTCTCCTGACTTGAAGCCTCCCTCTGACTATGGAGCTTGCTAGGATGACAGTGACCATTGCCCATTATTTTTCTGCATTTTCCATTGTGGAACTTGTGCCATAGTAACAGATTAGGTGGAAGAAGGAAGCCCCTGACTTCTGGGCTTCACTTGCCTGCAATAGTGCTTCCACAGCATGAAGCTGTGGGGTTATAAAGTATTTTGTTGGTCTGACCTTACAATTAAAGGAAAAAAAAAAAACCCTATACTAGGAGATGGGAGGAGAGGGAGCCTCATCTTCTTGTCACACCATCCTAGAGGAGAGCCTTTATTTCATTCAACTGGGACTAGTGAAGTGATAGAATGTGACTTAGATTTACAGACTCTTATTGTTCTCACCCAGATTTAGTAGATTTTTTTGAATAAATATTTCTTTCTTTCATGAATAATCTTAGGAAAATTTCCAGAGACTTTAGAGGGCTGTGTGTGTGTGTGTGAGAGAGAGAGACAGAGACAGAGAGAGAGAGAAAGAGAGAGAGAGAGCCATTTCTATTCTATTTTCATCAGTTATGGTTCTTCCCAGGGAAGAACATCCAGGGGCACCTTTCATCACTATTAGGGAGGTGACTCCCTTCTTGTGTAGCACTCCTTTTTAATCACATTATCATGTATTACTTTTCATAATTGCCTAAATCTTTCCATTCATTTATAGCTTTTAAAACAAATCAATCAATTTTTTGGGTCTGCCAACTTACATTGGGTATATGGTATAGATCAATATTTGACCTTAAATAGAAAGTTAGTTTTGTTGGACATTTGTGTTTTGATTGGTACAATGATAATTATATTATTTGCTGGACATACTGTCTACTGAGATTAAATTGTATCAATCTTGTCTGCTAAACTCTACTTGCTTTCTGGTAAAATATGTGCTTCTTACTTTAAGAATACATTTATAAATAATCTGTTAGCCTCTAGCTTGTGGTTGTGAACTTATTTTCATTTTTCTTCATAGCTCAGAGCTTAGTCATGCCATTACATTGAGTGGCATGCATTTTCTACACGTATCTCTAATTCTAAACTTTAGTATAATTATAAACTTCCTAGAAGCCCAGATCAAAACCCCCAGTCTGTTGCAATCTAATTAATGTTCCTAATTCTGAGATTTTACATTATGCATATTGGGAAATAGCTCCATCACTTATCATAGTTGATTACAATCTTTGAGTTATTTTCTACCATATTACTAGAATATGGTCAAGCAGTTTTGAATCTTCTGAGTTTATAATTTTTCTTTTGACCTCAGTATCTAAGCATTATAGGGAGCAAAGAAAAGCTTATTTCTCCTACAAAGCTCTTCTACAAACAGAGCCCCTGATGACCCTCAATACTTACTTAGTGCAGTACTTTTAATTTAGTATGAAGAACTAGAAACATTCAAAAGTTATGGAACCATTATTTTTGCTTTGATTGATAATAAGTTATTTAAAATAAAAACAAAGTCAAACAATTTTTAATAAAAGTATAACTAAGTCCCTTTGTAAATGAGTTATTATTATTGTTTATAAATCGTTATAGTCTGCTATGTTTTACAAATATCTTCTGATTTTAAGTTTCAAAAGTTTTTTAATTTTAATTGAAATTAAAATTTATATATATTAAGTATCCACTAAGATGCAAAGTATGCTTCTGGCTGTGCATTTCTAATTTTTTTGTTTTATATTTTATACTTACAAGTAAACATAAGTATAGTTTTATAAGCTAATCTCAATCTTATTTGATCCCCTTTCTAGCTCTGAAAGGTTATCTTTTAGTAATTATTTACCAATTTTATAGATAAGGATATTGAAATTATTACAAATTAAATGGCTTTTTCAAAGTTTATGATACAGTCTGCCGTCTGCCACTGTACACTTATATTTACATGCATTGAAACTCAATCTTTCTTCCTCAAATTGAGAATGTTTCCCTTCTTCAAGCTCTGCCTTTTACATCACAAAACTGAATTACAGGGAGAAATGAGAAATTAGAGAAGTGGTTACCTGATAATAAATTTTATTAACTTTAGGAGAAACACCTAAAGGATTTTTAGCATGGTTGCAGTGTATTTGGCTTAGGTTTATGTTTTCAACATTTAATGTCATCTTTACATTTTTCAAAAGGCAGCACGAGTTTGCTATTCAGAGAGAGAAAGCATCTCACCTTCACAGCAAGAGACATTCTTTTAGATAATCCTTAGAACAAGCTAATGCTGAAATACCTGATGGCATGAAGGAAGAGACCCATGTTGGAAAGGGAATATGGGTTGTTTACTAAGGGAAGAAATGCCAGTATCAGGCGCAACACTCATCTAACAGTGGGAATAGTTGTTACATTAACAAGATTTACTGACAGACTCCATCTGTGTCTTCTCACCAAACAAGGTCACTCAGTCAGATACTATGGAGCCTAACGAGGAAAATGCCAAGTCTCTGGAGTGATAATAGAGGTTCACTCTGACTTACGCCTCAGGCACTGGCAATATTTTTAGGTCTGGAAAATAAAATAAGGCACAGAAAAAGGTCATAATTTTTATCGAGCCAATCCACCTTGAAAAATAGCTGTGCAAGTGAGTATATTTAATATTTTCTTCACTTTCTTGAAATTCAAGGTTACTTTTCTCTTTTTCAAAGCGGTCCTGAAAAGTTTTAATACTTACCTGAACATTACATTTATATATGTTATTAGGTTAAAGGGTCTGTGCCACAGCTTCTTTATTTTATATCTAAAATGCTAAAGAGGCTTGTTGTTTTTGTGCATGTTATGTATTATTAGCTCGCTCTTTGAAAAAAAATTCACTCTTTTTTAGATTTTGGATTTTTTAGCATTAGATATGATATTTCTTCAACTTGGGGATTAGATGTTTGGATTCATGTCTTAGCAGCTGTAGCCACAAAGCTATTAAGTAGCTTTTTCACTTGAGCAAATAGCTTATCATCTCTGAACCTGTGTCCTTAATGGACAAATAATGGATTTAGAATAAATAATAATTAAGATCTCTTAAAATTTAAACACTCTCTAGACTTATTAGTTATACATCAATCTTAAGTACCTTTTTTTTTAATCAGCAGATCTCTTCACATACCCATCATATATAGCCCTAGTTTGATTCATGAAAACCACATGATATTAGAACATAACTAATTTCATGGTCTATTTTTATTATTCCTGCCATTTGTTCAAATGCCATCCACTAATTTAATATTTTCCATAGGTTTATGAACTTAAAGCATTTTACTACAGCTTTCTTTATAAATTCAAATTTTATTATAGAAATAAAAATAAATTAAAATGTTTCCTAGTCTATCAACTACTTCCACTTGTTTTATTTCTCAGAAAGGATTCTCTTTTTAAAAACAAAGCAAACAAATATACAAACAAAAAATCCCACTGAGGTGTAACTGTCACAATCTGTACTTCATTTGCTATACTGAAGTCAAAGATTACTAAGAGTAAGTGACTTAAACTTAATGGGAAGGGAAGCTTTCACAAGGATAAGACCCCGGATATAATCAACATTCACCAAAAATAAATCATGACCTGTGAATTTACTGAATTATTGTAGTATAGGTTAGTAAAAGCCTCCCTGAAAATTTTAAAATATTTTATTCAACTAATATTATTGAAAAGTAATTATATATTGGTTATTAAGAGAATCAGGAAAGACAATTAGTCTAAGTTAAGGCATTTGAATTTGAGGTACCATTGATCTAGAACACACCATGGAGCCCAGAGCTGGTAGAGGTCCACCATTTAGAAGGGACATAGAAAAGAATAAGACAGAGTAAAAGCTCTATGCCATCAGGACTAGAAGTTGGTTTGTTAATCGAGAAATCAAATTATGGCAAGGATTAATAATAAAGAAAATGCTTTAAGTATTTTAATTTGTAGCTTTTAAATGCATACATTTAACTGACACTCTTTAAAATAAGACTTGGTGTTTTTTTTAGTATAAGCCTACCGACTGGCATTCTGTTTTAATATTTGAATAAACCACTCAAAAAAATCATCTTGCTTCAGTACTAATGAAAAACTATGTGTATCACAGTAATAAATCTCAAAAGGACTCTATTTCTAGACTGTCTCTGCTTACTAAACTAGTATAAGAATGTTCACATATTGAGCTACAAATTCTTACAATATTGTTCTCTCATTCCTTTACCATCTTGAGACCTTTTGAAAAATGTAGCATAATAAATGTAGTTTTGATAGAATTAATTTATAATTTTTAAAGTTTACATAAAACTCAGCAAATCTAATTTTATTATATAAAAATTAAACACTATGTTGCTTATATCCGCTTAAAAATATCATTTCATAATGCATCTTGAAATTCAGTATTTTTTATTAACACATAATAACATGTATTAATGCCTGACACATATTTATGGGGTACAGATGATTTTTTTGATACATGCATTCAATGTGAAGTGTTCACAATAGGGTATTTATTATATCCATCATCCAATCATTTGTCATTTCTTCATGATGGAAACATTCCAAATATTCTTTTCCAGTTATTTTGAAATATACTGCACAATTAACTATGTTAACTATACTCATCCTGTAGTGCTATTGAACACTAGAACTTATTCCCCCTAACTGTATGTTTATACCTATTAACCAACCTCTTTTCAGCTCCATTCCAATGCTTCCCAGCCTCTAGCATATAGCATTCTACTCTCTATTTTCATGAAATCAACTTTTATAGCTCCCACAGATGAGTGAGAGCTTGTGATATTTATCTTTCTGTGCCTGGCTTATTTTGTTTAACAAAATGACCTCTAGTTGCATCCATGTACCTGCTAATGACAGAATGTTATCTTTTTCTTATGGTTGATATGATTCCATTGTGTATATATACCATGTTTGCTTTATTCATTCTGTTGTTGATGGACAGTTAGGTTGATTCCATATCTTAGTTATTGTGAATAGCGCTGCAATAAACAAGCGGGGTGCAGCTATCTATTTGATATACTGATTTCTCTTCCTTTGAATAAATACCCTCAAATGAGATTGCTGAATCCTATTGTAGGTCTGTTTTTAGTTATTTGAGAAATCTTCACAATGTTTTCCATAATGGCTAATTTACATTCCCACCAACAATGTGTAATAATTTCCTTTTCTCCCAGTCCTTTCCAGCATTGGTTAGTTTTTATTTCTTTGATAATAGCCATTCTAACTGGGGTACGATGATATCTCATTTTGCTTTGAACTTGCATTTCCATGATTATTAGTAGTGTTGAGCATTTTTAAATATACTTGTTAGGCATTTGTATGTCTTATATGTCTTATTTTGAGAAAAGACTATTCAGATTCTTTGCCCATTTTTAATGGGATTATTTATTGTTCTGCTGTTGAGGGTTTTTTTTTTTTTTTTCTCTGTATTCTCAGTATTAGTCCCTTGTCAGACTAGCTTTTTCTCTCAATCTAAAGATTGTATCTCTACTCTGTGTATTTTTTTTTTCATTCTTTCTAGAGCTTTTTAGTTTAGTGTAGCCCACTTACCTATTTTTGTTGAGGCTTTTTGCCTGTGCTTTTGAAGTCCCAGTCATAAAATCTTTGCCTGGACAACTGTCCTAAAGCGTTTACCTTGTTTTCTCCTGGAAGTTTTATAATTTTAGCTCTTACGATTTAAACACTTAGTGTTACTGTAATGTATCACATTTATTAATTTGCACATGTTGGAGCTATGTTCATTGCTTACTTCATTCTGCCTGTGGATGCTACCGATGAAGCATCCTTAAAGTCTCTCTTCCCTTTGTCTTCATGTCTAAATAAGATATTACTTTGACCAGTATGGAAAAATTGGAGTTTGAAATACTGACTGACAAAGATGGTGGCAAGAAAAAGGACTTTGCCTTTGTAAACTTTGACAACCATACCATAGTCTGATTGGCCACAATTATGAAGCTAGGAAAGCCCTGTCAAAGCAAAAGATAGCTAGTGTTTTAGCCATCCAAAGAGGTCAAAGTGGTTCTGGAAACTTTGGTGGTGGTTGTGGAGGTGGTTTTGGTGGGAATGACAATCTTGGTTACGGAGGTAACTTCAGTGGTCATGGTGGCTTTGATTGTAGCCATAGTAGTGGTGGATATGGTGGCAGTGGGGATGGCTATAATGGATTTGGTAATGATGGAAGCAATTTTGGAGGTGGCAGAAGCTACAATAATGTTGGCAATTATAACAATCGGTTTTCAAATTTTGGGCCCATGAAGAGAAGAAACTTTGGAGGCAGAAGTTCTGACCTCTATCATGGTAGAGGCCAATCCTTTGCCAAACCATAAAACCAAGGTAGCTATGGTGGTTCCAGCAGCAATAGTAGCTATGGCAGTGGCGGGAGATTTTAGTTACTGCCAGGAAACAAAGCTTAGCTGGAGAGGAGAGCCTGAGAAATGACAGGCAGCTACAGGCTACAACAGATTTGCAAACTCAGCCAAGCACAGTGGTAGCAGGGCACACCTGCTACAAAAAAAAAAAAAAAATGTTTTAGGCAAGTACTCTTGTGTATGGGCAAAAAACTAGAGGACTATATTTGTGACAATTTGTATAACAGGTTATTTTAGTTTCTGTTATGTGGAAAGTGTAAAGCATTCCAACAAATGATTTTAATGTAGATTATTTTTTTATACCCATGCTGTTGATTGCTAGATGTAATAATCTGATAATGATGCTGAATAAATGTGTCTTTGCTTTTTTAATGGGCTGTGTAAATTTAGTCTACTCTGAAGCCATCTTGGTAAATTTCCCCAACAATATGAAGTTAGAATTCCTTCAGAGTGATGCCAGGTTCTATCTGGAATTTATATACAACCTGCTTGGGTGGAGAAGCCATTTTCCTCAGAAACTTGGTGTAGTTGGAACGATAATTACTGTTGTGACCTGAAGTTCACCATGGAAAGGGATCACCCAAGCAAAATTATGGAATTATTGGTTATAAAAATGATTGTTGCTACATATGCAATATATCTAAATTGAATAATGGTACAGTACTAGATAAAATTATAAATGAGAATGAAGCTTATGTATCATCCATTATTATGTGTAATCAATAAATGATTTAATTCTCTTGAAAAAAAATAATTTGCATGTGTTGGACCATGTTTGCATATCTGAGGTAATTCTGACTTGATGATGGTGTGTTATCTTCTTGATATGTCGTTGGATTTGATTTGCTAGTATAATATTGAGGATTGTTGTATTTATATTCATCAGGTTTATTTGCCTGTGGTTTTGTTTTCTCAGGTTGTTTCCTTATCTAGTTTTGGTATTAGGGTAGTGCTGACCTCATAGAATGAGGTGGTTACAATTCACTCCTCTTCTAATTTCTGAATCATTTGAGAATTGTAGTTAGCTTTTCTTAGAAGTCTGGTAGAATTTCATTTAGCCATAAAGCCATCTGGTCCTGGGCATTTCTTTTAAGGGAAGACTTTTATTGCTGATTCAATCTCATATTCATTATTGGCCTGTTCAAGCTTTCTATTTCATCCTGGTTCTATCTTGGTAGGGTGTATGTGTCCAGGAATTTATCCTTTTCCTCTTGGTTTCCAATTTGTTGTCATATGATTGTTCATAATAATCTCTACTGATCCTTTATATTTCTGTGATATTAGATATAATATCTCATTTATATCTCTGATTTTATTTTTTCCATTCTTCTCTCTTTTATTCTTGCTAAACTAGCAAGCAGTCTATCCATTATGTTTATCTTTGGAAAAAATAATTTTTCATTTCACTTATTATTTATATTGTTTTTTACTCTTCATTTTGTCTAATTGTATTCTAATCTTTGTTATTTCTGTCCTTCTACTAATTTTGGGTTTGATTTGTTGTTGTTTTTCTAGTTCTTTGAAGTTCATCATTAGGTTTGTTATTTAAATTCCTTCTCCTATTTCTCCACATCCTTTCCAGCATCTGTTGTCTCCAGGTTTTTTAATAATTGCCGTTCTAACCGGTGTGAAGCGGTATCCCAATGTGGTTTTGATTTGCATTTCTCTAATGACCAATGATGATGAGCATTTTTTTGTATGTTTTTTGGCTGCATAAATGTCTTCTTTTGAAAAGTGTCTGTTCATATCCTTTGCACTTTTTTTGATGGGGTTGTTTTTTCTTGTAAATTTGTTTAAGTTCTTGTAGATTCTGGCTATTAGCTGTTTGTCAGATGGGTAGATTGCAAAAAGGTTTTCCCATTCTGTTGGCTGCCAGTTCACTCTATTGATAGTTTCTTTTGCATGCAGAAGCTCTTAATTTAATTAGATCCCATTTGTCTATTTTGGCTTTTGTTGCCATTGCTTTTGGTGTTTTAGTCATGAAGTCCTTACCTATGTTTATGTCCTGAATGGTGTTGCCTAGCTTTTCTACTAGTTTTTATGATGTTAGGTCTTACATTTAAATCTTTAATTCATCTGGAGTCAGCAAACTGACACAAGAACAGAAAACCAAACACCACATGTTCTTTCTCTTAAGTGGGTGTTGAACGATGAGAACACATGGACACAGAGAGGGGAATGTCACACACTGGGGCCTGTTGTGGGGTGGGAGAGCTAGGGGAGGGTTAGTAGGGGGTGGAGGGATTGGGGAGGAACAACATTAGGAGAAATACCTAATGCAGATGATGGGGGGATGAATGCAGCAAACCACCATGGCATGTGTATACCTACGTAACAATCCTGCATGATCTGCACATGTACCCTAGAACTTAAAGTATAATAAAAAATAAAATATAAATTTCTTGTCCTTTTGGTAGATGTTTATTGCTGTGAACTTTCCTCTTAGCACTGCTTTTGCTGTATCACATAGGTTTTTTGTTTGTTATATTTCCAGTTTTACTTAATTGAGATTTCCTTTTACATTTTTTCCTTATTATCTTCATTGACGCAAAGGTAATTTAAAAGTATGTTCTTTAATTTCATGTATTGCTTAAAATTTCCAAGTTCCCTTTGCTATTAATTTGTAGTTTGATTCCTTTGTTCTAAAGGTATTTGATACAAAGTAAATTTTTAAAAATCATTTAAACTTGTTTTGTGGCCTAATATATGGTCCGTCCCAAAGAATGTTTGCATGTGTTGATAAGAAGAATGTGCATTCTGCTACCGTTTGATAAAAGGCTTAGTAAATAAACGTTATTTCTATTTAATCTGCAATGCAGATTAAGTCTCATGTTTCTATGTTAATTTTCTCTCTAACTAATCTGATGCTGAAAGTGTGGTGTGGAAAGTCCCAACTATTAATTTATTGGTGTCTCTCTCTCCCTTTAATTCTAATAATATTTATTATATATATGTCTTCCAGTGTTTGCTCTGTGTGTGTGTGTGTGTGTGTGTGTGTGTGTGTGTGTGTGTATTTACAATTGTTATAATGTCTTGGTGATTTTGTCCATTTGTTACTACATTATGACACTTATATCATTTTTAAAGTTTTTGACAAAAGTGTATTTTTTTCTAACATAGGTGTAATCATTCTACATGCTTTTGTTTTCTGTTTGTGTGGAATATTTTATTTTCATCCCTTTAGTTTGAGTCTATTTCTGTCTTTACACATGAAGTAAATTTCTTGTAGGCAGCAGTTAGATTTCTCTTTTAATCCACTTAGCCAGTCTATATCCAATAACTGGGGAATTCAAATTATATATATTCAAGGTTGCTTTTGATACATGAGGACTACTATTGTTATTTTGTTAATTGCATTCTGATTATTTAGTTTATCACTTGTTCCTTTCTTTCTATTATTTACTTTTATTTTTCAGTGTCTTTTTTTTTCTAAAGATAACAGTCCACTCCATTTTCTTTCTAATTTATGTATGTTATCTGTCAGTGAGTTTTATAATTTAGTGTGTTTCTATGATGGTATATTTCTTTCCTTTGCTTCCAGATGTAGGATTCTTGTTAGCATTTATTTTAGGGCCAGTCTAGTGGTAATTAATTCCCTCAGTTTTTGCTTGTTTTAAGAAAAAATCATTTCTCCTATATTTTTGAAGTCTAGCTTTGTTGCGTATTCTTAACCTGCAGTATTTTTTGGCCAGCATATTGAATATTTATCCCATTCTCATTCTTCCAGCTCCGTTTGTTTGTTTGTTAGTTTGTTTTGAGATAGAGTCTCACTTTGTTGCCAGACTGAGTGCAGTGGTGCAATCTCAGCCCACTGCAACCTCCACTTCCAGCATTCAAGTGATTTTCCTGCCTCAGCCTCCCAAGTAGCTGGGACTTCAGGTGCCATACCACCACACACAGCTAATATTTGTATTTTTAGTAGAGGCAGGATTTTACCATGTTGGCCAGGATGATCTCAATCTCTTTATCCCGTGATCTGCCAACCCTGGCCTCCTTATCATCCCCTTCTTTCCTCACCTCTGAGGTTTTGCTGAGAAATCTGCTGTTAGTCTTAAGAATTCCATTATAAATGACTTTTTCTTCCTGTTTTAGAATTATTTTTTCTAAAATAGTTTTAAAAAAATTTAGATAACTTTTTTCTAAAATGTATTTTAGAAATACTTTTTCTTCCTGTTTTAGAATTATTTTTTCCCTTTTTACTGTTTGACTGTAAAATATGTTAGAGATTGAAATACTGTGTTGCATCTATTTGGAGATATTTGATCTTCCTCTATTGGAATGTTTATATGTTCAAATCTTTTCCAAGATTTGAAAAGCTTTCAGCTGCTTTATTATTAAAGAAATGATATGTATTTCTTTTTAAAATTTCTTTTCCTTCTGTAACTCTAAAACATCAAATATTTAATCACATCATGGTATCTCATATGTTCAAAGCTTTTTAAAAAATGTTTATTATTCATCTTCCTCCTTTCTTCTTCCTTCCCTTTCCCACCACATCCTCCTCCTCGTCTTTCTTTCTCTTCCTCCTCCTCTTCTTAGTTCTCCCGCTCCTCTTCCTTGCCTTCATTTTTTTTTGTCTCACTGTGTTACTTCTAAGACTTACCTTTAAATTTAAAAATTCTTTTTCTCTGTTTCATTTAGTTTATTGCTTAATATCTTAATCATATTGTTATTTATTAAGTTATTTTATTTCAAGATATTGGTTTCTTTTTTATGGTATTTATTTTTTGTTGAATTTCTAAATCAGATCATGATTTTTTTCTAATACATTTGTATTATTTATTTGTGTTATCTTGTATCTCATTGTGTATCTTTAGTTAATCATTATTTTGAATTCTTTGGTGGACATTTTGTAGATTTCCTTTACTAGGGAACTGTTCCTGGAGAATTATTGTGTTCTTTTGAAGTGTCATGTTGTCTTGCCTTTTCATGTCTCTTGTGTTCATACATATATCTAGGCATCTGGTGTAACAATCACTTCTTTCAATGTTATGAACTAACTTACATAGAAAATGGATTTTTTTCTCCAGAAAGATGTAATGTATCCACAGTGTTTGTTGACTAGAATGTTGTGCCTTTAATTCTGTTGCAGTCTCCACATGATTTCCCTGGCTGTAATTACCATCAGTAGTTTCTGTGAGTTTTTCAGTAGCTTACGCTACAGTTATTAGTGAAGTCTGTGGTGTGGTTTTGCTGGAAATTGGACATTAGGTGAGCCCATCTTTGGCCGCCAATTATGATGGCAATGAGGTGGGCATGCTTCTCCTTCAGCCCCTGAGCAGCGTACATGATTGCTGGTGATGGCAACTCTGAGTTGACCAATCCTTGTATCTCTAGGTAGTGTACCTCTAGGCAGGTGCCAGCAGAGGCAGTGATATGCCAGGCAGGTCTTGGGCCTCAAATGATACACATGGTGTCAACATTGGCAGTAGCAATGCCAACCCAATATTCACATCCCTATCTGGTATGCATGGCCTCTAGAAAATTCAAAAATTTT
The DNA here is from genome assembly GCF_001604975.1 of Cebus imitator. NCBI lineage: Eukaryota > Metazoa > Chordata > Mammalia > Primates > Cebidae > Cebus > Cebus imitator. The sequence continues at coordinate 4,677,566 of NW_016107428.1, forward strand.
GGGAAAGTTTTCATGAAATTTCTTTTTGTTCCCATTCCTTAGGCAAATATACTTATTCCATTTTCTGGGCCTTTCATGTTATATAATGCAGTAATATGATATTTCATTAATTTTCTTTCACATTCCTACTCTCAGCTCCTCTACATATAGACTGACATATTCTAAGCTAATATCACTATCAATGAATCACCACTTCTAGAATATTCTATTAATTTCAAGCCTTCATAATGCCCTTGCTTTCTGAAAAGTAAATTCTTCATTTCCTTCTTGATTCTTATCTCTCCAGTGCTTTCCACTCTACTCTAACTCTCACTTCTCAAATGTAGGGCTAATCTTCTCTGCTTCTTGGTACACTCACCATAATTCTATTCACAGAAAATATTGTTCTAATGATGTTACAGAAGACATACCTAGATAGGAGACAAAATGAGAGAACCACAGAGACAAAATATTTGATTCACCTTGCCCCACCCTCATATTGCATTCATTTCTTTATTCTAGAACCTCAGAAATAACAGTTAGTAAAAGTTGGTGGAGTGAATAAATGTACCAAAAATGTGAGAAAATGTGGAATGTAAATATTATTTTTATTACTGTGTCTTTGATTTGGCCATACTTTCTCAAAATAAAGCATTGAAACCATGCTTGAGGGCTCGCAAGTCACTACATTCTTTTTTTTTTTTTTTTACCTTTTTGTACTTTAGGTTCTGGGGTACATATGCTGATCATGCAGGATTGTTGCATAGGTACATACATGGCATGCCCCCATCACCCCATCACTTGTATCTGGCATTTCTCCCTATGTTATCCCTCCCCAACCTGCCGACCCTGATGTTGTCCCTCCCCTGTCCCCCCAACAGACTCCAGTATGTGATGATCCCCTCCCTGTGTCCATGCATTCTCATTGTTCAACACCCACCTATGGATGAGAACAGGTTATGTTTGATTTTCTGTTCTTGTGTCAGTTTGCTGAGAATGATGGTTTCCAGGTTCATCCATATCCCTACAAAGGACACAAACTAATCATTTTTTGTGGCTGCATAGTATTCCAGGGTGTATATGTGCCACATTTTCCCTATCCAGTCTATCATCAATGGGCATTTGGGTTGGATTCAAGTCTTTACTGTTGTAAACAGTGCCGCTATGAACATACATGCATGTGTGTCTTTATAATAGAATGATTTATAATCCTTTGGATATATACCAAGAAATGGGATTGCTGGATCAAGTGGAATTTCTATTTCTAGGTCCTTGAGGAAACACCACACTGTCTTCCACAATGGTTGAACTAATTTATTTCCCACCAACAGTGTAAAATGTTCCTATTTCTCCACATCCTCTCCAGCATCTGTTGTCTCTAGATTTTTTAATGATCGCCGTTCTAACTAGCCTGAAATGGTATCTCAATGTGGTTTTGATTTGCATTTCTCTAATGACCAGTGATGATGAGCATTTTTTCATGTTTATTGGCCTCATATATGTCTTCTTTTGAAAAGTGTCTGTTCATATCCTTTGGCCACTTTTGGATGGGTTTCTTTTTATTTTTTTTCTTGTAAATCTGTTTTAGTTATTTGTAGATTCTGGATATTAGCCCTTTGTCAGATGGGTAGATTGCAAAAAATTTTTCCATTCTGTTGGTTGCCAGTTCACTCTAATGATTGTTTCTTTTGCTGTACAGAAGCCCTGGAGTTTAATTAGATCCAATTTTTCTATTTTGGCTTTTGATGCCAATGCTTTTGGTGTTTTAATCATGAAGTCCTTGCCTATGCCTATGTTCTGAATGGTTTTGCCTAGGTTTTCTTCTAAGGTTTTTGTGGTGTTGGGTCTTATGCTTAAGTCTTTAACACATTCTGAAGTTAATTTTAGTGTAAGGTGTCAGGAATGGGACCCGTTTCTGCAGTCTGTACATGGCAAGCCAGTTTCCCCAACACAATTTATTAAACACGGAATCCTTTCCCCATTTCTTGTTTTTGTCAGGTTTCTCAAAGACCCAATGGCTGTAGATGTGTGGCATTGCCTCCAAGGCCTCTGTTCTGTTCCATTGGTCTATATCTCTGTTTTGGTACCAGCACCATGCTGTTTGGATTACTTTAGCCTTGTAGTATAGTTTGAAGTTAAGTAGTGTGATGCCTCCAGCTTTGTTCTTTTTGCTTAGAATTTTCTTGGCTATGCAGGCTCTCTTTTGGTTCCATATGAAGTTTAAGGTGTTTTTTTTTTTCCAGTTCTGTGAAGAAGGTCATTGGTAGCTTGATGGGGATAGTGTTGAATCCATAAATTACTTTGGGCAGTCCATAAGACTCATAGTGGATGGTTTTAGAAAGTGACAAATACTCTTTTAGGGAATGTTCATTTGTCATTAAGTACAAAAGCTTCTCTTTAAAAAATGTAATATTAAAAATGTAAAGTATTGTGGTTTTAAAAGAAATACTCTTTGATGTTTGAATTTTTACTTTCCACCCATTTAATTATGAGGAGAGAAGAAAACCTCACCAAATAATACTGATATTTGCAATAAATTTCTTACTTAGGTCTTGAATGTTATCTAAATAAATTTGTGCTTAATTTTAATTGATTTAGTTATGCTTTTAACTTTATTGCATAAAAGATAATGAATGACAATTCAGACAGTTTAAATCTTCTTTAAAGACAAAAAGATGGAAAGAGAATTCTCCACAGGCGTGAGCAATAGGGACTGGACTAAAATTTTTGTCTAGAAGTATATCTGGACTATATACAATGATCATTAGAATTATGGACAAAACTTGAAAGACTAAATATAAATATATTCTTGTGAACTGAAAGTAATAAAGATATCTACATAAATGTCTATATATTTCATGTATAGTATGAAATAATCTATGTATTTCGTACTATAGACTATTTTGTGTCTATAGCATGAAAATTAACTTCGGATACATACACACACACACACACACACACACACCCCACTATCATTCAATGGTTTGAGTTTGAGTTTCACTCAATCTAAATTTTCACATTATAGATGTTCTGTGAAAATAAAAATAAAATCTTTAAGAAAATAAGTTTGGACAAAGGAGGAGCAAGGGAAATGAAAAATCAAACCTCTGACAATAAGACTACACTAAAATATTTGTGGATTGGCTGGCTTTTAAACTCTATACTAGTTAATATGTAATATGTAAATGCACAATATGTAAACAAATTAATTTTGATTTTTAATGCATTGTTATGCAAGTACAATATTGTTTATACTACACAAATTAATTAATGTCCTGCCATACAGAATTATGAAGGAATTAAATTCTATTTCATTTCCTTATAAGACGGCTATTCCTCAAGTTAAGTCACTTTGGGAATGTATCCTTAGTTAATCTCTTGGTGCAATAAGAAAAGTTCTATCATATTTACTACATTTAATGACTCACATTTTGTACGTGTAGTTTTCTACCTGTAATATCCCCAGTAAAGGATATCACACTGATGATATAAACAGCAATTGATATCTCTAACTCATAATAAGAGCTACTTTGAAAAGTATTTTCAGCTGTAAAATAATTGAGACACATGCCACCTGTGAGGGAAACCTGGCATCTGAAGCTCATCCATACACATACGTGAATATATATAATATATAATGTAATATATATCTTCTTTAGACAGAACAACTGCTGTATGATGGAGTTTAGTGAATAAGTAACTAAGCCCTGCTTTTCTCCCTTGATTCCTCTTATGTACTGATGATTCTTGAATTTTTCTCTCATTTTAAAACTTCATTATTGAATTGGTGACCTCGAACTTGCCTGATTTGCCCTACAAGGGCAGAGCTGATGAATAAGGCTTATTAGCAACATCCGTTCACACAATTATGTTCTCTCAAGTCATTTACACAGCATTTCATGATTGGTATTTAAAGCACTCAGTATTATACCTAGTAATTGAATCCATTGGTTAAAATAAAGGTCTTATTCCTGGGTTAGATGTCATAATATATAACCATGAGGGCAGTCCCTTGTCCCTACAGTTTTATTCCGTTTGTGCTGTTAAAAACTATACCCCTCCAATATTTTACCATGATCATATTTTTTAAACTACATCAAACTTTTTGTTTTTATACCCAGATCTATTTATTAATTGTACTAATAACCTTAGTCTTGGCCTGGATTATCTATAATTCTGACCCCAGCGCTCTATATGAGATTCCCCATGGTCACTATAAATATTTATACAGCAATTATATACTGTCAGTCAATATTTTTCATGACAGCTTATAATTCAATAACCACAGACACTGTGAGAACCACTAAACAAATGTTAGCATAAAAAGTTTTGATAAAAATTTGAATATGTGGGGTTTTAATGACTTCTTTTCTGATTATTGTAACATATAATTTAAATATATAAAATATGTAACAGATAATTTAAATATATAAAATATAACATATTTTATATATTGTACTACAATATATTGTACAAACATATTCATAGTAAATATGTTTACTATGCATATTTTGGTTTAAGTTTCTTATATTTAAGTGTCCTCTATGATTTAAATAGAAGCTAATACAAATACTACTATTAATCATAGCTATACTCTAACAAAACCATTCTTATAGCAAGCGTTTTTCTCAGTTGTTAATACACACAATTTCCAAATAACACTCTGCTTAGGTATTGCTTATTTTGTTTTACAGATAACAAATGACCAGAATATTTAAACACATTATTATAGGCCACAGAATTATTAAGTATAATAATCCAAATTCAAACCAATATCTCTTTGTCTCCCAAGTCTGTCTTAATTACTGTATTATATGAAATATATAAATGGAATAATTTATAATATACACTATTCTTAAAATTAATATGAAGGAGTGAAGAAGTTGGAATGGGAAGAGAAATAAAACAGCAAAGAGTACTGCTCTAAGCAAATAAGGCTTAAACTTGATAACGAACTTCTGGGAACATTATGTAAACACTGGGAGACATAGGAAATCAGCTGCTGACCTACAAGGAACAAAGCATATAGTATACAACTATTGTGGACATTGACTTAGATACCAGTATCTAAACATTTGGGCTCACTTCCACCAGAATATCTACATGGGTGATACACAGAATATTAACCCTCAAAGAGGTCCAAAATCTGGCTCCCCTGTCCTGTGAATAATATACACAGCAAAAGCTAAATATATTTGCAGATAAAATTTAGCTGGCTAATTAACTGAATTGAGACTGGGGGTATTACTGTGGACTATCCAAGTTGGCCCAGTATAATCACAAAGTTTCTTACACAAGTGGAACAGGAAGGAAGAAGAGAGATAGTGTCAGAGTGACATGATATAAGAAATATTTCACCAGCTATTGCTTATTTTGAAGATGGAAGGGGGCTATAAGCCAAGAAATGCAGATGGTCTCTAGAATCTGGAAGAGGCCACAGAGAAAATTCTTCCCGTGACCCCTTGATTTGAGACAGATGAAACTTATTTTAGACTTTGAATCTCCAAAGTAGAAAATCAGACATCAGTGTTATTTTGAGCCACCAGATTTAAATAATTTGATTTGATAGAAAACTAATACAACACCTTTTTCCCCCAGATTTCCCTCCTTTCCATCATCTAATCTTATTTTCTCCAGATCTTTGAGGAGCATCAAACCATTGGTTTATTCTCAAGAATACACCTAAATCAGACCACAGTTTCCTTCACATCAAAAAGATAATTGTGTGTTATTACTAACATTTCTGATCATTTACCACTGTTATTTTGGACCACTGTTAAGTTGGACTGTAGTGAGGCAACAGACGTCAACTCACAGCAACATATCAAGAAGAATCATCCATAAGCCAGGCCTGATTTTTTTTTTCTTTTTTCACCAGCATGTCATTAGAACATTCCCAATGAGTTCATAGGGCTGAGGAAAGTGCCAGTGCAATGGAAGCAGATGGCATGGTATAAGAATCACCTGTTTGTATAATTTTCTTAAGTCTGCTGGGCATGCTCAGGCTAAGTTCTGAATTAACCATTTCCATTTCGTAATGGACTGATCCTGAACTTTTGCCCTGATTCATTTGAAAATATTCTACTCATGACAGCTAATTTCTGTTATATGGTTACATAATGTGCCATGATTAACTACTATTTTTATTTGGGTAAAATAGCCTGCCAAATGAAACTTTCTCATAGTTCCCGGCTGCTCAAGGAACTTGGACATCCAGTTCACAGACATTTATATCTACAATCATGAAATTGGTCTTGCCTGCCAAAACGTATGTGGAAGAATACTAAACTGCTACAGAACCCTCTCTTTTATAATCACCCCTCAAAATGGCAATCCTTTTGAGATGAAACCACGTTTGCAAAATTATAACTGAGAAATTATAACAGTTAAAGAAATCAGATCTCACTGACCCCATCTTCCTTCTAACCTCTAAACTGTTTTTGTTCATTCCTGAGCAGAGGCCAAACTAGCCTTGGGAAGGAATTTAGTGTATAGGTTAAGCTCTGAAACAAAATTGGTAATAACCCTTTCCCGAAAGACCCCCTTCTTGCCTGTGGACCAGTCTGCCTTTGCAGAACTAACAAATTAACTACAAGATTAGAAATTACAGTTTAAACGTCATGGAGCTTCTGGCTGCAAGAGTCTGTCTCCCAAATTGCTCCCGAGGATAACATCACTATTGTAAAACCCAAGACTAGTGCTTGGGATATTTTGCAGTCCTGGAACTCCATGGATCAACTGATACTATCCAGATCAGTAACCTGACTCAACCAGTTCTGATATGCCACCCAGGAACAAAAAATAGCAAGAAAAACTCACTTCTACCCACTCTGATTTCACCTCTGACTCTAATAGTCAGCACTCCCCATTTCCCGAGACCCTCACTATCAAATTATCTTTAAAAACTCCAATCTCCAAATGCTCAGGGAGACTAATTTGAGTAATGATAAAACTCCAGTCTCCACACAACCTGCTCTGCATGAATTTCTCTTTCTCCATTGCAATTCTCCTTTCTTGATAAATTGGCTCTGTCTAGGCAACAGACAAGGTGAATACACTGGGTGGTTATATAGTCATCAAATAAATGGTTTAAAATGATATTTATAAGAGTGATATGTGCTGTATTTCAAATTGTGCTATATGGGACCTCCAAAATTCAAAGAGTTCCATCAACATTCTGCCCTTACCTTAGAGGAGACATCCTGACATAATATAGATCAATGAATTTCTAAAAATTCAATCCACTTGTAGACCCCTGAGTCTTTTTCAGGTATTTCTTTCAGATTTTTCAGCTCATTTTCCTCAGAAGGACATCCAAAATACCTGCCTTTTATATAAACCAGATCAAATAAGCACAATGTCCTCAATACAGTGGATCAGTGTGATATTTGCAAATGTTTGCAGAATGTGAAGTCAATCAAGGTCCCTTTGGACTACATGGTAATAGAGAGCAGAATTAACATAGCCCTGGGATAACTTAGTGAATATGAACTCTTCTCTTTCCCAAGTGAATGCAAACTATTTTGGTAATCCTTCCTCATGGAGATTGACAAAATGTATTCACTAGATCAATATTCACATACCAAGCTCCAGAGGCTGTGACAATATGTTTCAGTGCAGACATTACCTCAGCAAAGCAACTATGCTTGAAATTATCACTAGATTACATTCCAGGCGTGAGCTGTCATTCTCCATTATTCATCCATTTTTTTGCAATGGTCATGTTGGTGAACTGAACAGACTAAAATGAGGACAATAACCCTTTAGAGAGTACCAACATCTTGACAATCCCGGCCAGTATGCAGTATTTCTTCTTATTAAACTTCATTCAAGGAGGGTAGAGGAGGGTGATTTTGAGCACTTTCAAAAATTCTCATTTGACCTTATTACCAAATTGTTTTTACTTAACATACCAGAGAACTCCATGAGTGTTCTGTATTATACATTCCAGACAAGGAAAATGACCACAGGGTGGTCACTTTGTATCTATTGGAACTATCAATAAAATGTTTTGAAAAAAAAATAAATTTAGAATGGTCTTCATCTATGCCTACTTGGAGATTACTGGCATCATTATAATCTCACTGCATGCAACAGCTCCCAAATGATTAGGATATCTCCTTTCTCATTGTCTAAAATTACTGCTGCAATATACCATGGGTCCACTGGAGGAATTAGTAAGAAAAATTTCCTATATATTTTTGTAGTAGAATCTCAGAGTCTTTTGTTCCCAACTTTTACTTTAGATTCAGGGCATATTTATGCAGGTTTGTTACGTGAGTACATTGCATGTCACTGAAGTTTAGTGTGTGAAAGATCCTACCATCCAAGTAGTAAGCATAGCATGTAATAGTGAGTTTTACAAACCTCACCCTCTCCTGCCATCCCTCCTCTAGTATTTTCTGGTGCCTCTAGTTCCCATCTTTATGTTCACGTGTATTCAGTGTTTAGCTTGCATCTATAAGTGAGAACATGGTGTATTTGGTATTCTGTTTCTGTGTTTATTTTCTTAGGATTATGGCCTCCAGCTGTATCCATGTTGCTGCAAAGCACACAATTCCATTCTTTTTTATGGCTGTGTAATATTCCATGCTGTATATGTACCATATTTTCTTTATCCAATCCACTATTGATGGGTGCCTAGGTTGGCTTTATGGCTTTGCTCTTTTGAAGAGCATGGTGATGAACATGAAAGTACACGTGTCTCTTTGGGATAATGATCTATTTTCCTTTGACTATATACCTAGTAATGGGGTTGTTGGATCAAATGACAGTTCTAAGTTCATTAAGGAGTATCCAAACTGCTTTCCACAGTGGCTGAATTAATTTACATTTCACCAACAGTGTGTAAGTGTCCCTTTTCTCTGAAACTTGCTGACATCTATTATTGTATGCCTTTGTAAAATGACTGGTGTAAAATTTTATCTCATTGTGGATTGTATTTGCATTTTTCTAATGATTAGTGATAACAAGCATTTTTTATATGTTTGTTGATCACTGGTATGTCTTCTTTTGAGAAGTGTTTGTTCATGTCCATTGCCCATTTTTTAAATAGATTTTTTTCTTTTGCTTGTTGTGTTAAGTTCTTATAGATTCTGGATGATAGACCTTTTGGGGATGCATAGTTTTCAAATATTGTCTTTCGGCCGGGCGCGGTGGCTCACGCCTGTAATCCCAGCACTTTGGGAGGCCAAGACGGGTGGATCACGAGGTCAAGAGATCGAGACCATCCTGGTCAAAATGGTGAAACCCCGTCTGTACTAAAAATACAAAAAATTAGCTGGGCATGGTGGCGCGTGCCTGTAATCCCAGCTACTCAGGAGGCTGAGGCAGGAGAACTGCCTGAACCCAGGAGACGGAGGTTGCGGTGAGCCGAGATCGCGCCATTGCACTCCAGCCTGGGTAACAAGAGCGAAACTCCAACTCAAAAAAAAAATATATATATATATATATATATTTTTTTTCTTTCACTTTGTATGTTACCTATTTACTCTGATGATAGTATCATTTGCTGTGCAGAAACTTTTTTTAGTTTAATTAAGTCCCACTTACCAATTTTTGTTTTTGTTGCAATTGCTTTTGGAGACTTAGTCATAAATTCTTTGCCAAGGCTGATGTCCAGAATGCTATTTTCTAGGTTTCTTCTAGAATTGTTATAGGTTGCAGTTGAACATTTAAGTCTTTAATACATTTTGAGTTAATTTTTGTGAAATATAGTGAAAGGTAAAAATCTCATTTAATTCTTCTGCATATGGCTAGCCAGTTCAAGCATCAATTATTGAATAGGGAATAATTTTTTCATTGCTTGTTATTGTTGACTTCGTTGAAGATCTTTGATTGTAGCTGTGTGGCTTTATTCCTGAATTCTCAAACTTGTTCCATTACTCTATATGTCTGTTTTGGTAACAATACCATGCTGTTTTGGTTGCTAGTCTTGTAGCATAGATTGAAGTTAGAGTGCCTCCAGCTACGTTTTTTTTTTTTTTTTTTTTTCTTCTTCTTCTTTTTTGCTTAAGATACCTATGGCTGTTTAGATTTTTTTGTTGTTGCTGTTCTTATATGAATTTTAGATTTTTTTTTTTCAAATTCTGTGAAAATGATGTTGATAGCTTGATAGGAATAGTGCTAAATTAGTAGATTGCTTTGGACAGTCCGGCCATTTTGACAATATTGATTCTTCCAATCCATGAGAGGTAGATGTTTTTTCCATTTGTTTGTATCATCTATGATTTGTTTCAGCACTGTTTTGTTCTTCTTTTTATAGATATTTTTCACTTCCTTGGTTACATATATACAGTGTATTTTATTTTCATGTGGCTATTTTAATGACATCAGGTTATCAATTTGGCTCTTAGTTTGAACATTACATGTGCATAGAAATGCTACTAATTTTTGTGCTTTGATTTAATATCCTAAAACTTTATTGAAGTCATTTATTACCTATAGGAGCCTTTTGGTGAAATTTTGAAGTTTTTCTAGGTATAGAACCATATTATTAGCAAAGAGAGATAATTTCACTTCTTTTTCTCTTATTTAGATGCCTTTTATTTCTTCTCTTGCTTGATTGTTCTGGGTAGCATTTCTAATACTATGTTGAATAGGAATGGTGGGAGTGGGCAGCCTTGTCTTGTTCCAACTGGGGAGGCCTCACAATCATGGCAGAAGGTAAATGAGGAGCAAAGTCATATCTTACACTGTGGCAGTCAAGAGAACTTCTGCAGGGGAACTTCCATTTATAAAACCATCACATCTTGTGAGAACTCACTCTCAGGAGAACAGCAAGGGGAAAAACCAGAATATGATTCAATTACCTGTGTTTTCTTAGACAATACCCTTGAAGAGCTACTATTTACTTGTCATTTTGTTTTCTCCCTGTGAGAGTGATGCACGCTAGGTGCTTCTAGTCAGCCATCTTGAACTGCCAAGAGCTCAGTCTTCTTCAAAGTTAGAGGACTTTTTGTTGCTGACATCAGCCTTCTGCTCACCAGCTTTTGATATACAGGCATACCTTGCTTTATTGCATTTCATGCTATTGCACTTCACAGATGTTACATTGTTTCTAAATTGAGAGTTTATGATATCCCTGCATCAAAAAGTCTATTGACATTATTTTTCCAACAGTATGTGCTCACTTCATATCTTTGTGTCACAGTTTGGTAATTCTTACAATATTTCAAATGTTTCATTGTTCTTATATCTATTATGGTGATCTATGATCAATAATCTTTGATTTTACTGTTTTAATTGTTTTGAGTTGGCATGAATCATCTCTGTGTAAGATAGCAAATATAATCAATAAATGTTGTGTGTGTTCTGAATGCTCCATGGATCAGTTATTCCCCTGTCTCACTCCCTCTATTCAAGCCTCTCATTCACTGAGACACAATAATGTTTAGATTAGGCCAATTAAAAACCCTACAATTGCCTCTAAGTGTTCAAGAGACGGCAAGTTGCCTAACTTTCAGTTTAAATCAAAAAGTAGAAATGATTAAGCTTAGTGAGAAAGGAATGTTAAAAAATGAGATAGGCCAAAAGCCAGACCTCTTCAGCCAAACTGTTAGCCAATGTACGAATGCAAATAAAAAGTTATCGAAGGAAATTAAAATGCCACTCCAGTGAATACACAAATAACAAGAGAGTGAAACAACCGTATTGCTAATATGGAGAAATCTTTAGTGGTCCGCACAGGAAATGAAACCAGGTACAACATTCCCTTAGCCAAAACCTAATCCAGACAAAGGCCCTAACTCTTTTCAATTCTATGAAGAATGAGAGAGGTAATTAAGCTTTAGAAGAAAAGTTTGCAGCTAGCAGAGGCTGGTTCATGAAGTTTAAAAAAGGAAGCCATCCACATAACATAAAAGTTCAAGGTAGAGCTGCAAGTGATGAAGTAGAAAATTTAGCAAGTCATTCAGAAGATCTAGTTAAGATCATTGGAAGGTGGCTGCATTAAACAATAGATTTTCAGATAAAACAACTTTTTTTTTTTTTTCTGAGACAGATTTTCACTCTGTCGCTTAGGTTGGAGTGCAGTGGTGCCATCTCAGATCAACACTGAAGCCCCCACCTCCTGGATACAAGCAATTCTCCTGTCTTAGCCTCTCAAGTAGCTGGAGCTGCAGCACCCACCACCATGCCCAGCTAATTTTTGTGTTTTTAGTAGAGAGGGTTTCATCATATCAGTCAGGCTGATCTTGAACTCCTGATTTCAGATGATCTGCTTGCCTTAGCCTCCCAAAGTGCTGGAATTACAGAAGTGAGCCACTGCGCCTGGCTGAAACAACTTTTTATTGAAAGCAGATGCCATCTAGAACTTTTATAACTATGAATAAGTCAATGTCTGGCTTCTATTGAAAGCAGATGCCATCTAGAACTTTCATAACTATAATAAGTCTATGTTTAGCTTCAAAGTGAGGCTGACTGTCATGTTAAGGACTAATGCAGTTGATGACTTTAAGTAGAAGACAAAGCTGATTTATGAATCTGAAAATTCTAGGGTCCTTAAGAATTACATTGAATTTACTTTGCCTATATTCCACAAATGGAAGAACAAAAACTGGATGAGATCACATTTGTTTGCAACATGGTTTGCTAAATATTTTAAGTCCAATATTTAAAGCTACTGTTCAGAAGTAAATACTTATTTCAAAATACCAGAAGTGAAGATTTCTTTCAAAATATTACTGATCATTGAAAATGCACTTGTTCACCCAAGAGTTCTGCTAAAAATATACAAGACTAATGTTGTTTTGTACCTGCTAACACAACAACTACTTTACAATCCAAGGATTAAGGAGTGATTTTGACTTGTAAGTCTTATTATTTAAGACGTACATTTCATAAGACTATGTCTGCCATTGGCATTAATTTATCTGATGGGCTTAGGCAAAGTAAATTGAAAACCTTCTGGAAAAAAATAACATTTTAGACGCCATTGAGAATATTCATAATTCATGATAGGAGGTCAAAATATCAACTTTAGCAAAATTTTGGAAGAAGCTGATTCTAACACTCATGGATAACTTTGAAAGTTTCAAGATGTCATTGGGATAAATAACTGAAACTGTGGTGGAAATAGCAGCAGAATTACAAGTGAAACCTATAGATGTTACCGAATTGTTGCAATGTCGTTATAAACATAAATAGATGAGAGTTTTTCCTTAGGAATGAAAGTAGTTTCAAATAAAGTGGTTTCCTGAGATCAAATCTACTTCTGGTGAAGATGCTTTGAACATTGTTGAAATGACAACAAGGGATTTAAAATATTCATTCAAAAATTTCTTTGAGAAAGCAGTGGAGGTTTTAAACTGACTGACTCCAATTTTGAAAGAATTCTTTGGATAAAATGCTATTGAAGTGCAGTGCACATGCCAGAAAAATCTTTTGTGAAAGAAAGAGTTCACCAGTGTTGCAAAATTCATTGTTGTCTTATTTTAAGAAATTGCCGCAGTCACTCCAGCTTTCAACAACCACCACCCTGATCAGTAAGCAGCCTCAGATGATCCTTAGCAATTTTTAGCAATAAGACATTTAAAAATTAAGATATATGCATTTTTTGAGACAGAATGTAATTACACACTTCAGAGACTATCAGAAAATGTAAACAACTTTTATATGTACTGGGAACTTTTATATGTACTGGGAAACCAAAATATTTGTAGACCCACTTTGTTATGACACTTGCTTTATTGCAGTGGTCTGGAATGGAACCCACAATGGCTCAGAGATTTGCCTGTATTTTAGTCATATAAATTGAAAAATAACATTTCCTGCCAATATTTTTTGTTTCTCAAATATCTTAGTCTATTAGCCATCAATGTAGATTTCTCCAGGTCAAGATCCCCTGGTTTAACTTTGGTCTTACTAACCATTGTGGTAATCATATCACTTTTTTCCTAATGTATAAATGCTGCCAACTGCGTTTTCTCCTCCAGATTTCAATCATCACTATTCCATGTTCCATGACAAGTAGGCCTATGCACAACTCTGCCACATAAGATATCTGCTGCTGAGTTTCTTGGTAATGCCAGGTTCTTTCAAGGCTCTTTCATGTTATTAACATATCTTAATGTTTTACTTAAAATATCCTTTTGGCATTTCTCGGGAACAGTCAAATTGCAAAATACTCTATTCTAATATATACATATCTACCTTTCACAGTCCCCAAGTTCCTTTTTCAACACTTTGTCAAGGTAACTCTGAAATGTTCTCCTTATTTCCTCTAAGACACTATCATTTGCAAGCTGCAAGGTTCCATACGCACTGACTCATGGAAGAGAGTGCCCTCATTTTACAGATAGTATATAGCTTATATTCTCTTTCTCCCCAGTGTGTCAATCTCAATGTCAACTCTCTGATGGTTATTCTTGTTCTCATTTTAAGTATTAGCCCAAAGCTACAGCTCTTTGACTGAATAAGTTATTTTCTTCTACAGAGGGAATGGATATCTTGACTCACATTATACTGTAACTTGACCACACTTACTAGAGTCAGTGAATCTATACATAAGTCGAACTTGAGGGAAAAAATCATCCTGTGGGACTTCTTCCTCATGAAACCTGTGATTCTTCCACAGGTAATTGGAGGCTGGTAACATCTTATAAGATACAAATCTTGCCTTCTATTTGTCTAGGCACTAGAAGGATCTGAGATTACAAGTTTATCAAGTACATCTACCCTATGACTTTATTCTATTTTCTTGGATGTACTTTTCTCACGTCCTTAATTTAATGTAAAAGATCTTTCAAATTTGTGCCTTCGATCTCCTTTGTAGCTCTGCCATGTTTAATGATAAATTCTGGACCTGGTTTGTAATACAATCTTACGTCTCACTGTAGAGGTTAACAATTTTTTTTTTAAATGGTATAAACAGCATGTTCTGAGTTGATAGTTGGCTGATCTAAGTTAGCCGTTCTACGACTTTATGATTTCTAATGTAGTTGAAAGAAGTAAGCCAACTCATAACTTTTATAATTACTACTAATCCCATTCTCTTTAATTGTTATGTCGACATTATTACCAATATTTCCCCTTCTTTTCCATATCACTTCAATCAAACACAAGTGAGACATTTAGTACTGACAACATCCCAGCATGACATGCTTTATATACACACCAATGAACAGTCCAAGGTAAACATTTGGGAATATTCATTCAATTCTTCTTTTTTATATTTTCATTTATTTTTTTATTTCATTACTTAAATTAAGCAAAAATTTATTATCTTACTAGTGCCAGGCACCATTTTAGGTTCTGGGGATAAAGGTGAACAAAACTGATTCAAATTGTTCACTTAATGGAGCTTGTATTATGGTGGAAAAGAAAGTCAATAAGCAGTTAATTAAAACCTATCATATGACAGATGGTAAGTAAGTCTTTTGGAGAACAATAGAGCAGGAAAAAATGTTAGGGAGTACTGGGAAATGAAGCACTATTGCAATATTAAGTAAGTTGGTGGGTTTCAAATTCATTAAAGCTTTATGAACAAGAGTAAAATATATCCCAGTGTATATGGTGATACATTTTTGTTCACTAAAGGCTTTATAACCCAGCTGTCCAGTATGCTAGGAAAGAAACAGTGTTTTGGCATTATGAAAACTGGTATAGTGAATCTTAGTGGTAGCTATCCCATTATATGGCTGCAACCAAAATGCATAAGTTCTAGAAAACTGGCTGGCCAATAAGAACATAAGAACATAGCACTCCTGAACATAAATAATGATTTTACAAGATACATAATAAACCAAGGCTCTTTTGTGTTAGATGCTTTATCCTGCAGCTCTTTCATCCCATTGGGATAAAGTCTTGCTCCCTAATCACAGCTCAACCATTCAAATGCCAAGGTATTTTCAAAGACTCTGTTGTCTGGTTGTACTTAGTCTTCAAGTGTCGTTCCAGAATAATTGACAAACAGAGGGCTATTGCTACTAGTCTTTTTTCTGTGAGTTTTCTGAGATGAACATTGTTCCAGCAGGTTGATTGTGAGGTGTTGTTTGACTAATTGCTTTTACCACACGATGGTCAGTAAGGTACAGCATCACTGAGAAGGTAAGATTATGAAAAACGAAAACAAACAAATAAAACCACCAGTAGATAAGGTAACATAAAAATGAGCTGTGGGATGACCAAGGAGAAGACTATCCCAGTCAGAAGAAATATTTGATTTTTGTGTTTGTATTATTTTGAGGAAAATAATAATGGGCCAGTGTGGCAATAGCCATATTGATCAAGGGGGAAAATAGAAGGAAAAATCAGAGTCAGTATAATCAGATAAAATAGAGCTTTCTAACCCTTTATGAGGACATTGGTTTTTATTCTGGATGAAATGTAAAACTACTGGTGTATTTTTGAATGAAGAAATTACATGAACGGACATATTCGTTTTTAAAGACTGTCAGGTTATCTACATGACTAATGGGTCACCAAGGCATTATGGATATAGAAGCCAAGAAGTCCTACATGAGTCCTGGGGCATTCTAATGGTTAGAGTTTAGGAAGATGGAAAGAATCCAGTAAAGAAGACTGAGGATGGGCCAAGACCTAAGACACACACAGACAGACAGACACACACAAACACACCAAAAAAAAAAAAAAA
>NW_016107428.1:4694148-4695943 GCF_001604975.1 Cebus imitator
AAAAAAAAAAAAAAAAAAGGAGGTTGATGTCCTAAGCATTCAACTGTGTCAGAAAGAGCAGATAAAGCCCATAAAAGCTGACAGAATTGGCTATTAGATTTAGCAACATGTATGCCTTTGGGGATTTTGCAAGTGTTTAGAATGGGTTGGTGAAAGTCTGATTAGTGCATATTCAAGATAGAACGAGAGGAGAGAAACTGGAGAAAAGAAGTACAGAAAAATGTTTTAGGAAAAATATTACATGACATAGTGACCTGAATTTTAAATGTATGCATTATGAAAATTATTTTTAAATTGGAGAAATATTATTATTAAATAATATTTTCATCTAAATCATGTGCGACTTCAGTAAGGATACAGTAATTTATGCTGTAGTGCTAAATGATACACATTGGCTTTCCACAGCAAAGATGTTCATTTCACTCATTCTACTGATCAATCTCAGATACTGTGGGGACTCTTCTCCAGTTAGTCATTACTTCAAAATACAGGCTGGATGAGCAAGTTTCTTTGAATCAATGTTGGCCCTTTGATAGAGGGAAAGAGAACAAGGTGATATGGTTTGGCTGTGTCTTCACCCAAATTTCATATTTAATTGTAATTCCAGTGTTGGAGGTGGGGCCTGGCAAGAGGTGATTGGATCCTGAGAATGCTTTCTAATGGTTTAGCACCACCTTTCCTCCCCCCACCACTGCTGACTGGTGATAGAGTTCAAATGGGATCTGGTTGTTTGAAAGTATGTGGCATCTTCCACTTCGCTCTTTCTATCTCCTGCCAGCCATGTGAAAATGTGCCTCCTTTCCTTTCACCCTTCCACCATGATTGTAAGTTTCCTGAGGCCTCCCCAGAAGCAGAATCCTGTAGAGCCCACAGAAATGTAAGCCAATCAAACCAGTCTCAGGTATGTCTTTATAGTAATGCAAGAACTGATTAATACACATGGTATATCATGAGTGCACTTTATTTGAATTCTGATTCAAACAAGTAAACTTTATAAAACCTTTAAATATCATTTCAACACCTATTTGTTGACCAAAGTAAATCACAAGGTTATGCCTGAATGGTCCAGGACTTAGATGAGCAATCATCTCATGGAAAAGGTACCGCATGTATTTGTGAACACTCTACTATATGTGGCAAAAAGTATGAGATATATGTTTTCTACTATAATATTTCCTATTATTCTGATTATATAACCTTGAATAGATTATATATTAAGTAATTGTATATTATGTCAATACTCCTTGAATATGTTTACATCATAGTATCACAAATTTGCTAAATCAAAGTAGTCACTTTGCGCCTGCTAAAAAGACAAATTCAAGGAACCTTCCTCAGTATATTCCAGTTTAGGAGCCTGCTGAACTATTTGTTTAAGAATCTCATCAACAGACCTGTTAGATCATCTGAAAGAACAAGTAGTAAACAAAGTGTTACACAATGTGATTAAGTTCTACTTCTTAGTGTGGCATGAAGATTTTGTTAAATTTCACCCTTTGCTAATCATAATTAAGATTTTTTTCAAAGAGTTAAAAATTGAGATTTATAGGAAAACTAAATATAGAAACTAGTTAAAAGTCCTTTGTGTTTCAGGAGGTTAACAAAGGATTGGTAATTTAATTCAATGTGTAAGTATACAGTAATTGTAGATGTGGATAACAGTTATTTATTGCTATAGCATATGCTATGGTAATTTCTTTTTTTCATTTTCTTTTTTTTTTTTAGTTTATTTTATTGCATTTTAGGTTTTGGGTTACATGTGAAGAACATGCAAGATTGTTGCATAGGTACACAC
>NW_016107428.1:4696918-4700934 GCF_001604975.1 Cebus imitator
TCCTGAGTAGCTGGGATTACAGGCACGCGCCACCATGCCCAGCTAATTTTTTGTATTTTTAGTAGAGACGGGGTTTCACCATGTTGACCAGGATGGTCTCGATCTCCTGACCTCGTGATCCACCCGCCTCGGCCTCCCAAAGTGCTGGGATTACAGGCGTGAGCCACCGCGCCCGGCCGAATAATTTTTTAAGACAAGTGACTTTCACAGTCTTTTTATTGCTGTATCTCAAGTTCCTGGGACAGACTAGAATATATTGGAACATGCTACTTAATAATACTAGGAACTTCTCTGAGGCTTGGAATTCCTGCTTTTTGTGAGGGTTGTAGTCTTATAAGCCATAAGGTTGTCTATAGAAGAGTTAGACAACTGGAGATAAAAAAACATTAGCACTAGTCATAAATAGCTAATTGGAGGATGTTGCTACAGATTTTCAGACAGAGTTTACTAGCATTCTCTGATTTAGACACACTCATCCACTAAGTTTTATGGGCAATTAGATAAGCATGACATTTCTCTCAGGTATGGGTCTTTAATTTCATTGCAGAGAGGACAGAATGAGCCCTCTCTATTGGCAGACCAACTTAAAAAATAAAAGAGAACCCAGAAGGACCTGTGCCTTTTCTGATCATTTTTTTCTGTAACATTAATCAGGCAGATATATTACCTTCATCCTATGCAAAAAAGTTGGAAATTGATGGGTAACATTTCTGAGGCTGTGTTTCCTGTGGAAACCTGAAGTAACTGAGGTGGATATCCTGGCCCCTGACATCTGCAATATCTGTAATATCCTACATCCTGGCTTTGGCAAGTTTTGCATTTCATAATTTATTTAAAAATAACAATATTTGAGTGAATCAAAGTATATTTGGAAGGTTCAGAAGAAGTAGTGTTCTAATTAAAATGTGGTTTTATCATGGCTCAAATATCAGAATAAATTGAATTTTGGAATGTTTTATTGAACCCCCAGTATATTGATCAGAATTACAATATAAACTTGAACAATTAATATTCAGGAATATTAACCCTGTCTGATTATTCTTAGCATTTACTGTCTATTTTTCTATCACTACTTGTTATTTCTAGATTTTCCTCCTGCCAAAACAAACTATCTGACATTTCATTTCTCTCTTACCATCCCACCAAGTCTTCTTGGTCAGCTGAGCTCCACCATAGCTCTGCTTATTCAAACTTTCTTAATCCTAATTATGTTACACTGTAGTATTGAACTCAGTTATTTGCTTTCCTCTTCTTTGTGAAAGGATTGTGCATTCTTGTGTGTCACCCTGTGACTTTCAGTGATAGTTGTGTGGGAGTGTATACTTTCACCTCATTTCCCCTGGGTTTAGCCATCTGCTAAGCAGAACTCTTGTAAGCCATGTCCCAATAAATACTTCAAGAGTTACTATATGGTTTGCTTTTGTTCTCTTTCCCTCTATTAGTAAAAATCATGTCTTAAATAAGGTTGATTATTTCATCCTGGGTCCCAGAATGATAAAACTCATGAAGTAAAAAGATATTAGATGATCCACAGTCACCAACATAAAATGTGTGCAAAAAACAATGTCTGTTCTTGTGACATACTGAAATTTTAGGTTTCTTTGTTACCACAGAAGAGCTAGTGTATTCGTCCATTCTCATGCTGCTATGAAGAAATATCTGAGACTGGGTAATTTATAAAGGAAAGAGTTTTAATTGACTTACAGATCCGCATGGCTGGCAAAGCCTTAGGAAACTTACATTTGGAGAGGTGGAAGGCACCTCTCCACAGGGTAGCAAGAGAGAAAATGAGTGCCTAGCGAATGGGGAGGCCCTTATAAAACTATCACATCTTGTGAGAATGCACTCAATATCATGAGAGCAGTATGGGAGAAACCACCTACCTGATTCAGTTATCTCACCTGGTCCCACCCTGAATTATTACAATTCAAATTGAGGTTTGAGTGTGGACACAGAGCCAAACCATATCAGCTAGCTACTAAAATTTTATTGAGGCATTTTTAATTTTCTTTAAGTTTTAGAACAATCTATTTTTGGGTATGATATATAATATATTCTGTATAGTTTGCCCGTTTTTTATCTGTGTATGATTTATGCTTCTAACCTGACTCCTTTAGGTTATGGGTTTGAAAAAAAGAGAAAATACACACATCCCTAATGTAAGTCACCAGTTTATTTAATAAAGATAGAGAAACTAATTGTAAAAACAAAACAAACAAAAAAAGGGCTCATATTGCAGGTCCAGTGGTAGTGTATCTTTTGTGGCATTTCTCTTGCCTTCAAATTTCCTTTGGGATTTTCTGCAGTTAAGGATACTTTAAACAAGTAAGATCTTGGCAAAGTTAATAAAGTCTTTGTACGCTATTTCATTTAGTTCTCAAACACCCATCTGCATTCATAAAAGACATGTATTAACAAAAAACATCGTTATAAGGAAATTTTTAACATTAAACTTGTACTTGGGCCAAATTTGGCATTAGCAAAAGCACATCTTTATCTGAGGAAAAGAGAGAGTTGTTTTTCTGACATCTCTGAATATTTTTGTCTTTTACTTTGTCTCTGAATATCTGTGTTACCAAAAAGACCATTTCATAAAAAGATTCATAAAAAGAGCACAGTATGTATTAATTTCAGAATTTATATGTTCATTGAAAAAAAAAAAAAAACCCAAGTCTCTTTTTCTCATATCTATTAGTGCCTAACATGATGCCCCCTCCAAACAGTGGGTATTCAGGAAATGTGTATGAAATAAATATGTGATGTTAGTTTTATTATTTTCTCTATAAGCATAGAAAATATTTCATAAAAATGAGCAATAATGAATAATATTTTCCGTAGGTAAACCTGAAAAGATACATGTGAAACAAATTCTTTTTTAAAAATATAATTTTAAATTTATTTTTTATTATACATTAAGTTTTGGGGTACAGGTGCAGAACATTCAGGTTTGTTACATAGGTATACACATGCTATGGTGATTTGCTGCACCCATCAACCCATCATCTACATTAGATATTTCTCCTAATGCTATCCCTCCTGAAGCCCTCCAACACCTGACAGATCCCAGTGTATGATGTTTCCCTCCCTGTGTCCCTGTGTTCTCATTGTTCAACTCCCACTTAGTGAAAACATGTGGTGTTTGGTTTTCTGTTCTTGTGTTGGCTTGCTGAGAATGATGATTTCCAGCTTCGTGAACTCATCCTTTTTTATGGCTGCATAGTATTCCATGGTGTATATGTGCAACATTTTCTTTATCCAGACTATCATTGATGGGTATTTGAGTTGGTTCCAAGTCCTTGCTATTGTGAACATTGTCACAATAAACATATATTGTGTCTTTATAGTAGGATAATTTATAATCCTTTGGATATATACCCAGTAATGGGATTGCTGGGTCAAACTATACTTCTTGTTCTAGATCCTTGAGGAATCGCCACTCTGTCTTCCACAATGGTTGAACTATTTTACACTCTCACTAACAGTGTGAAACAAATTCTACACTATGACATTTTGGAGCATTTCTTCAAATCATAACTATTAATTTTTGGAAAATATTTCAGTGGGCAGTCACTATCACATAATAACATGTAACAATTTTATGGATAAGACTTTAGTAATTGTCTTCCTGCAATAAGCACCTGCTGTTTTTAACCAATGATACTTCTCTTTCTTAAAAGGAATATGGGTCATGAATTAATTTTGTGGCCCATATATGAACATGCACACATAAATTTTGAAGTATGAAAGTCATCAGCATAGATAACACATTTGAATTAAACAACAGTTGTTTAGGAATTTTTGCATTCTCTATTGTAAAACGGTGCTAAGCCAGAGTGAAAACACAAATAAAATTCTCTATGTGATGGAATAAAAGGAAAAAGAAAGTTTTTTTATTAAATATAAGAAACGAGGCCGGGCGCGGTGGCTCAAGCCTGTAATCCCAGCACTTTGGGAGGCCGAGGCGGGTGGATCACGAGGTCAAGAGATCGAGACCATCCTGGTCAACATGGTGAAAC
>NW_016107428.1:4701131-4704500 GCF_001604975.1 Cebus imitator
AAACGATAGACCAGATAGTTTTGAAAGTGATACAATAGGTATTCGTATTTTTTAACCAAATGTGGGAAGCAAAATAAATTTAAAACAGTATGACAGTTTGTGAATTTTTTCCACAGATGTCTCTACTTACACTGTTCCTATTAAAGAAAAAGTTAATTCTATTTCCCTAAAAAGCTTTGTTTAAATAACCAATAAAACAGAGACTATTGGCTATATCTCTGAGGCACTGGAATACTACTAACAGACTAAAAATTAATTTCCCCCTGGAATGGATATTTTTTAAAGTTTTATTAAAGCTTTATGTTTTATTGCTACCTGATATTTTATTTATTAATTCTTAGATTCTACTTTATAATCTTATGGTTTAAAATGCTGAAAAGAAGTCTAAATTGTCATAACATGAGTAAGAAATTCTGTTTCTCTAACATTGTACAAAATATTATCCTATTTTTTGAAGTGTGGTAGCACTAACTCTTGCTTATTTAGTTGTGTTGTTTTTGGTCTGTCTGCCTACAAACAGACTTATGATTAGATAATAATCTATGTTGATAATTAACAATTTGGTATAATTTGCATAAAATACAAACTATTGAATATTACATAATCTAAGATAAATATCATGATTTACTAGAAATAGACAATATGCCTAAAAACCTCTAGCAAACTTGAAGCTAAGCTGGACTGACTCTGCTATATCACTACAAAACCTGTAGAGAAAGATAGACAGATAGGTATGGAAAGATATGTAGATAGATGATAGGTAGATGATAGATACATAGATAGATAGATAAAATTGCAATTTCTATACATGTATATAAAATATATCTTGTTCTTTTATCTTTGCAACCATTTTATTACTGGTATATTGTATTCTCAATGATGACTCTCAATTTCAAAAGAATTTAAGGTATATTTAGAATTTCTTCCATAGGCCAATTATTATTTTTATATTTGTATACTTTTCTACTTGATTTAGAATCTCAGGGAGTGAAATTGTGTTAATTTTCACAGAGAAATATAAAAGAGTACATTTGGAGCTGAGAAGAAATAAATAAATAACTGGTATCTGTGCTTCCTAGATATTAGCAGTATCCAACTTACACTTTTATCATTTAAAAAGAATGTATATATGTATACATACATACACACATTTGTGTGCATGCTTAATATCAATAGAAAAACTAAAACATTTTAAGACAGCATTAAAGATTCCATAAAATAATACTGTCTGCTTTTACAAACATTTTTTTCTATTTTAATATTTGTCTTTTATCAAATAAAATGACTGGTGAAGACAAGAAAACACCTAGACCACCATTATTTCCCTCCTGTTTATTTTTCTGCTAGAATATATAGCTAGAAGTTAGAAAAATTGAGCATATTTTTAGTACATCTTGAAAGTAAGTATGTATGTACATCATAGAAATGCCCCTATCAGATTTCCATCTTGATCTTTTGTAAAGTAAAAGCCATATGTCGGCACTATAATTTCATCACTTTCTGTTTATGTTTTGTTGTTGTTGTTGTTGTTGTTGTGTGTGTGTTTTGAGATAGAGTTTCACTCTTGTTGCCCACATTGGCTTGCAATGGCACAATCTTGGCTCACTGTGACCTCTGCCTTACAGGTTCAAGCAATTCTCCTGCCTCAGCCTCCTGAGTAGCTGGGATTGCAGGCACCCACCACTACGCCTGGCTAATTTTTGTATTTTTTTGTAGAGATGGGGTTTCACCACGTTGGCCAGGCTGATATCAAACTCCTGACCTCAGGTGATCCACCCGCTTTGGCCTCCTAAAGTGCTGGGGTTAAAGATGTGAGCCACTGTGCAGGGCATCTGCTTATGTTTAAATATTCTACCAAATTCTGCAAGACAATATCTAGAGCATTTTATTAAAAAATATTTACATACAAGTACATAGATATAGTACTTTTAAAAACAGTTATGAGTAATGATTTCACTAGGAAATACAAACCAATTCTCTATCATCTCCTTTTTCAAATAATAAGAGAGAAAATCACTCAGTGATTTCAATTTATCCTGTTAAAGTGAGTAGACTAAATTATTGCTTTATTACTTCCCTCAAGTAGTTAATTAAAGTAGGTTACACACTGACTCATTATTGCAAACTGATATTTTATTTAAATATGATGAGCAGAAGGGATCTTTAAACTATAAAAGCTGAATTCAGCCTGTTTTGTTTCCTTTTAAGAGGCCATAAAAAGTGAGCATAAGACGTGTTAGAAAAATTTAAATCTCAAAGACTTCCATTAAACTAGAGATGACAAAAGAAAGCATCTCTCAAATGCTCTTGAAACTTCATCTGTAAAAGACAAAGATTGGGTACTATGGCTTTTTTAAGATGCAGCAGCAGCCTTAATTTGTCAATGTTGGTGATTGTGCATAAAGATGGGAAGATAGGCAGACATGAAAATTTTGAACCTTAAGGTAAACAAAACTACCATCATTCAAAGAAAAAGTGTATGTTGCACCAACCTCTCTCACTGACATCAGAAGCTGGAGCAGAGAAATATTACTTAAAGTAACTCTTTAATCTCTAACCAATAAATAAATAAATAGCAAGCTAGGATAGATATTTAATTCTTGGTCATCTAAAAATGTATATTTAGTCTTCCTTATTGAGTGGTGGCTCACCTCTTCCATTATAATTTGTAATTCTGAGATAAAGGCCACTACCATCTGGAAGTCTCATCATCTTCAACGTATGACTTCCAAAAATCTCATTTGTAGATCCTAAGCTAGTGGAAGAGGAAAGAGGATAAAAGATTGTAAGTGGGACATTTGTTCAAGACCAAGGCTGGAAACAATGTGCTCCATTTTTATTCAAAATTTGTGGCTGTGACTCAGTTACCTATCTCCTGATAGTTACAAAGGAACCTGAGAAATGTAGCTATGTGCCAAGGATGAACAAAAACTGACAAAATGAGTCTTGTGTACAGTTACTCTACTATGGGGGCTTGTATTGTATCGACCTAGATAGAGCCTCATAAAATACAATAAAAAGAGTAAAAATCTGATTACTAATTGTCCAATTATTTCTCTAGTTTTCTAAGTAAATAAATTTAATAAATCAAAAATTTATATAAATTTATAAAAGTGTAGTTTATTATAACCTAACTATACTTATTTTTAATAGATTCTTACAACTAATTATACTTACTAACTCTATGTCTCATTATGACCTTGCTTCTATCTTTTTAAGGTGAGAAATACATGAAAAGCTAAATACTTCTACAGAGCTTACTACATGCTGGATGTTGTTCTAAGTGCTTTTCAGAACTTAGTTTATTTTGCCTTCATAACAATCCTTTGATGTAGTGACTATGATCATCCCCAGAATATAGATGAGGCG
>NW_016107428.1:4704655-4712695 GCF_001604975.1 Cebus imitator
TTCTAACTTCCAAGATAGTAATTATACATAAAATGTTAATCACTATTCCTTTCAAATATTAGAATTGTGATTATTTTAGTCCATTAGTGTCAAACACTCCTACTTGTTTAATATATAGCAAGTTAAATACTTACAAGTAATTTACTAGATTGTTTCTACATATTGTTTCCATATATTCATTGGATTAATGCAACCTTTAAGATTGCCATTTGACTTTACATGGTAGTATTTTGTTATGTCTTAGAAGACAATGTATCGACCTCACAGCTGTGTGATCCCAGGAAGTATTAGGAACATGAGCAATTTAAAGAGAGATTGTAAGAGCTGGACAGTTAACCTGGCAGACACCTGCAGCCTGACGACCTCACACTTAACCACAATCAGGGCTTTAGTCCTGTCTTCTCGCCTGTTGTCAGGGAAAGACAGCTTGGAAGAAATAAGAGATGATTACAATCTTCTTTTCAGGAATCACAGAGGGACTTATGTCGGATTGCTTGCTGCATAAGAAAGAAATACCCTTTTCAGCCTGTTTTGATTCAGTCCCTGGTAAATTTTCTGTGATTTATCTTGACACATGTATTCCCTTGCCAAGCTTTACATGATATATATATGTACATGATCTTTTATTCTTTATTCAATATGCCAGTGGTAAAGCTAATTATTTGTGAAGTCATACATTTGAGGTTTGGTCATAGGCCTAAAGATGATTTACCTGAAATTTCTATTGAAGGGATGGTTTCATTTTAATATTTGATTTCCAACACACTCTTTAGTAAGTTCCATTCTTAGTTAAAAGATAGTGTTCTGTATAAATACAGGAGATAGCTGAACTATATCTCTTTTTGGCACTCCCCCGTGACTTACCATTAATAATAACATTATCAATAATTTGTTAAAATTACAATGGTAATAGCTGAACTGAGTTCTTAATATGTGCCCTCTAGTGTATTAAGCAATTAAAAAATCTCAAATTCTTATAGTTTTATAATGGCTAGATTAGTTTTGATGGAAAGTAGACATTGTTCTGTTTGTTTTTACTATGGATATAGCTATAACACAAATGTTTCCACATAATAAAGCTAGACAAGGGACAAGTTACGGCAGAAAAAATAAAATAGACTAAATATTTGTAGATAAGGAATGTTTTCTTTCAGTTGAGAAGTATATAAAGCCTCATCTTTGAGGTCTTTAAAGTGAAAAATTACTCTTGTTATGTATAATAGCTGCTTGAAAATAAAATTAATTTTTACTTTGAAAAAGTTAAAATAGTTTGCTCCATCATAATTTACACTTTGATCCTTGCCATTCCTTTATTGATAACAACCCACCTGAACATATTTTTAATGAGGCTAATAAAAAATCCTACTATGTGTGCTGCATATACATGGACCTATATTTGCTCTGAGTACTGGTTACAAACTGATAACTTGTGAGTAAGCAATGCCTTTATTGTTTTCTTATTATTATTCCTAATGGATGTAGGCTAGCAAATCTGATGAATATATTTGTTAGAATTGTGTGTGAAATAAAAGTAAAGAAGGATATCTTTCTAATCTGAGAAACTCTCTTATCACAGTTTTGTATGAGCTTTATCAGA
This sequence comes from Cebus imitator, assembly GCF_001604975.1. Taxonomy (NCBI): domain Eukaryota; kingdom Metazoa; phylum Chordata; class Mammalia; order Primates; family Cebidae; genus Cebus; species Cebus imitator. The sequence continues at coordinate 4,706,253 of NW_016107428.1, forward strand.
TAGGCTTTTTCTTAATTTTGTTGTCTAGAGAATTCAATTTCTTGCAGGTGTAGGCATTTAGCATAAAAGATGGAAACAATATTCAGTAAGATAAAATGTTTATGCTATAATTGTATTCTAGACAAGGACAATAACTATAGTGCCTTTTAAAACCCTTGTTTGTGGCATTGTAAGACAATCAATCATCTTACATTAGCAAGTCACGTGTGGTCAATAATTTGCTGTCTTAGAATATATGTTTGTTTTCATTTCGTTTTTATTACTGTATCCAAAAATAAATAAAGTTTCTATAGATCACCCTCCAGTTGTAAGAGCTAGACCTTTAAGCCAAGCTCATTGTTTTAAATTTGCTTGCTATGTAACTTTGGGCAAGTTTCCTGAGTACTCTCTTAGAATTTTATTCTGAGGATTGATTTCGTACATATGAAGTGTTAGTAAAATACATGGATACAGTAGGCCTCCAGCAAAGAAAATTACTAGACAAGGACTTTGCCTTTGTACAGATATTCTTTACTTTCTACTCATTTGTTAACAATGACTTTCAAAATATTTACATTTAAACTTGAGAGCATTAGAAATGATAAGTACATTTTGAAAGTAGAAATTATTAGTTTTTTGAATTGTAGGCATGATGAGTTGGTGATTCTTCTGTACCATTAGGCAAATTGTAAAATCATTTTTTTCTTTATAAAAACATGAAACAGGAGTGGCAAGAGATGTGAGTAGTAATTACTATGTAAGTAGATGTACAACAGCAGATGTTCTTACATACTATATGTATGTGTTCCTGTGATTGTGAGTGTTTGTGTTGACAGATGTTATTAGGTTTAAGGAATTGGTTAAAGGATGGAGAAAAAAGTAGGTGTGCTCATTTTTATAACTACCTTTTTAAATAAAGCTCATTATTTTGCATTTTTGTTATTTCAGAAGAAGAAAGGAAAGATAGACATTGCTTGCAACTTTGAAACAAAGCATATTTTATATGCATATGCAAAAACATATAACATCTCAGTTTATTGTCATTATAGGCCTAAGTAAACTGAAACAAATAATAGAAGCAACAGTGAAGAGTGAAAATCTGAGAATGTCTCCTCATGTGCATGATGAATTCAAATCATTTAATTTTAAATATGAAAGAAGATATTTATATGACTTAGTAGAAAGGAAAGTGCTGCAAGACTTACTCTAAACAATACTGCCTTCATACATTTTCAGCATTTAGTCATAATGAGGCCATTTCTATGGAAATGAGACTATCACTTAGTATCTCCTTGCAACTAATTCATTCACAATAGATCTTTGAGATCAATGATATATTTTAATGCAACTTTGCAGGAACATCCTTTGTCAGAAGAACCACAAAGAGTGAAGAAATAGTTTACAGAGATATAATTCATCATGCTCATAAATCATATTCATATTTGTAGATCGTATTAGTAAATTTAAGGTGGCATTTTATATAAGTATACTAAGCATTTATAATGGTAGATATATCTTGGAAACCAACATGTTTCGATTATAATCATATATATAGTATATTCCATACAGTCAGAGTTTCCAAATCAGAGCAATAAGAGCATATGGCTGGTTATCAATTTCATCCTATTGTTTTAAAAAAATCTCAAAAAGAAACAGAGAAACAAATTATATTAAATTGATATTTTGTTTGCTTATTTTCATCAGTGTTATTAAAACAGATGTTTAAGAAAATGGGTTTTAAAAAGTGTGAATTGAGTTTGAATTTGTAGTTTTTAGTTTGTATTCAATAATTTTAAAAACATTAAGTATGTTCACTAGCATTCTCCAAAAGTGACCGACTGATGTTAATTTCTATTTTAAACAATCTATTTGACCTCAATGATTTAAACATATTTGTGTTTATTTTAGTCTATCACAGTTATTATTCTTATTGACATTTATGTTTTATTATCTCTGGCACTGGCTTATCCAAGCAGGGCCTATATCTATCTAACAAGAACACAGTAAAATTTTTACTTTCTTGCTTTCTACTGTATGGAAAATTTTATAGTATTATTTAGATAGACTCTGTTTAATAAAAGATGTATATTATAAACCCTGGGGCAACTACTAAAAGTTTTAAAAGAAAAGGTATAAATGTTAAATCAATAGTGGATATTAAAAAAGGTATTATTGAAATATTGTAGAAAAGGGCAGCAATGAGGAAATAAAGAATAGAGGTAACAAATAGAAAACGCTAGCAATATGATAAATTTCATTCCATTTATATCAAAAGTTGCATTGACTATTAGTGGTCTGACCATATTAACTAGATAAGAATTTTAAAGTGTATAAAAAAGTAAAACCCAACTGTAACTAGTAATTCACTTCAAATATAAAGAATAAACACTTTAAATGCAAAAAGAAAGAAAAGATATATTGTGCAAATGTGATTCAAAATAAAGCTGGAATATCTTTAATAACATCAAAATAGACTTCAACATAGGAATTATTCTCAGAAATATTGAAGCAAGTGACATGTGAAAATGGGCACACCTCCAAGAAGACATAACAATACAAAATAAATGTTCATCAAACAAGAAAGCTTCAAAGTACATGAAGAAAAAGCAAATTGTACTGTAATAGTACTGTAGGGAGTAATATAAAAATCCTCAGTCTTTATTGGTTACTTTAGTACTTCTCTTAATAATTGACAGAACAAGTAGACAGAAAATCACCAAGATTATAGAAAATATGAGCAACACTATAGATTACAAACAACAGGAGCAAAATACAATTTTTTTCAAGTCTACATGAAATATTCACTAAGATAAAAAATATTTAGGGTCATACAAGATATTTTAATAAATTTTTAAATGTTAAAATTATACCTAATCTTTTATGTGACCATAATATAATTATTCCAGACATCAAAACAGAATGATACATGGAGAATCTACAAATATTTATAAATTAAACAACATATCTCTCAGTAGCTCATGGGTCAAAAAGAATATCATAAAAGTAATTTAAAAATATTAAGAATGAAATGAAAAAATACAAATACAAGCTGGAACACTAATTAGATAAAAATTTAAAATATTGAATACTGATGTTAAAAGAAAAGTAAGGTCCAAAATCAAATATCTTAGCATTCTTCTTAATAGCCTGGTAAAATAAGAACAAATTAAACCCTAAAGAAGCTCAAGAAAGAGAATAATCTTAAAAGGTGAAGAATTAGTGAACAGTGAACTTGAGAATGGAAAAATAAGAGTAAGTTGATAAAATTTAAAAACTGCTTTTATAAAATATTTACTTAAATAATTAAATTCATCATATCAAGAGACTAAATAATGAAACCATATGGTAGTATCAGTTAACATATTAGAAGTCCTTGGTAAGATTCTACATCTATTCATGATAAAAATTCTTAACACACTATGAAATAAAAACAGAAGCCTGATTTCTTTTAGCCTGATAAAGAGCATCTATAAAATCCTCAAGCTAACATCATACTTAATGATAAAAGATGAGATGGTTTCCCTCTAAGATCTAAACTGATAGGCTTGTCTCTTCTGACTACTCTTATTCAACATCATAATGGTTCACAGATTTAGATATAAAACCATAAAACCTCCAGGAGAAAACAAGAGAGAGCATCTTTGTCACCTCTTTATTCTACTTTTTTTTCCTACTGTTTGAATATGAAAGTATGTGAATTTGTCACAGCAATTTATCAAACTCTCTTGTTCTTTCCTTTTCCATTCAGACATATGGCAACTACAGCATAACTAGATGCTTGCTCATTTTGAGAAAAGCTGAGATCTTCTCAAAATTATGACACAAAATATGACCTATAAAAGAAAGGAAATTATAATTTGGACTTCATCTAAATATACAACTTTTATTTCGCAGAAGATATTTGTAGTAGAATACAAAGACATAGCTTAATATTAGAGAAAAATGTATTTGCAGATCACATATCTGTCAAATGACTCTTTTCAAGAACATATTAATAATTATCATAACTCAAAGGAATACATAGCTTGTTAAAAATAGGTACAAAATTTCCAAAGACACTTTACCAAATAAATTGTACAGATAGCAAATAGGCAACTGAAAATATTTTCAACATCATTAGACATTAGAAAAATGCAAAATGAAACCACAATGAATGCAATAAAAATTTGTTATAATGGCAGGATTTTTTAATGGCAATATCACGTGCTGATAGATACAGAGCAAGTGGTTATGTGGTTTTATAGTTTTAACTTCAATTCTATGATTCTACTTTATTTGGAAAAACTAAAACCTATTTGCACACAAAATACTGCATGTGGATATTGATATTGGCCATGTTAATTACCTCAAAAACTGAAAATAACCCAAATATTATTTATGTGGAGGATGAACTCACTGGTATGCTGTAGAATGAAATATTTCTCTGCAATTAAGAACATCAATCTACTGATGTATATATGATATGTATAAGTGTGAAATAAGATATGAAATAAGGTGAACTCAAATGGCAACATATTCTATTCCATTTATATGACATTCGTACAAAGGTGAAATTATAGGGTCAGGAAGCAAATCAGTAGTTGCTAGGAGCTAGAGGTGGGGATGATTTCACTAGACAGGAGCGAAGGGGTATTGGGGAGGATGTGGCAACTGTTTTTTATCTGCATTGCGGTGGTGTGTAGGATTACATGATTCTTCAAAACTCACAGAACTCTACATGTAAATGGATGGATGTTACTTACAATTACTATACCTTAATTTTTTTAAGGTAGATGCAACCAGTTTGATAATTCTTAAAGAGACAAATAATCAAAGTAGAACATGTTTTATTGTTCAGTAACTTTCAGTGCAACAAGAAGGATCATTCATTCATGTAGTCCACTGTTAGAAATGACACATAGGAAAGGAGACTTGTGATAGCCTTATTAGACTAGGACATGTAAATTTGCCTGAATACTTATATATTTTTTGTCTTCCTTTCCCTATAACCATACATTAAGACTAACATTGTTTTACTTTTTTCTCATTTTTGAATATTTAAACTCAAGCCTTGAAAATGTCTATATTAGTAGAAACAAAAGGACATTATTTCAAATAAAAAGAATTTTAAAGAGAAAGAAACAGGAGAATGTACATTTTCCTCTCCTCTATATCTAGATTAGAGTATAGCTGGTCAAGGCCATTCGTGGCATGCCTTCTTCAGCTGGGTTTTTTTATTTTATTTTATTTTTTTTTCAGATTATGCTTTCATTTAAAGAGAAAAAAGACATAAAAGAAATGCAAGGGAGAAGACCTCAGCTTTTCCCAAGATCAGCAAGCATCTAGGTATGCTCTGTTTGCCATGTGTCTAAATGGAAGAGGAGAGAACAAGAGTTTGATACGTTGCTGTGACTAATCCAATATTTTCATATTCAAACAGTAGGAAAGATGTAGAATGAAGAGATAATCCCTAAACTGATAAGATAAAAGCCAGCATCTCAGCCTTCATCTGGGAATCTTAATTACTTTCCTCTTTTTCTGTTAGTCTATTAAGATAAACATGAATTCGGAGGCAATTATCATGATGAAGGAAAATAGGGGAGAAACAAACCTTCCAGGCTCCTGAGAAAGAACGATTTGTCCTGAGGAATTTATAATGTAATTTCAAAGCTGTAAAGATCCCACTAACCTCATATATCCATCCTTAGTACTATTACAAAGAGGAGATAGACAGATAGGCTGGCAGTTGGAGACATAAGTGGGTAGATAAGTAGATAAGACAGATAAGTAGATATGATAAATAGATAGAAACATATTGAAATATAATACAGAAAAGGATTTTCCTAAAATAATGTGATGGATGAGTCAACTCTACATCCTTCTTGCACCTGGTGTTTGTGCTGTATGTACAACATGTATAGATTCATATTCCCTCCGATGTCCATTTGTTTTCAGCCAGTAGAAAGCCCTGGCAGACAATGGGAGAATGGTAAGAGAAGGAGGTTATATTCTATATTCTCCCACTCCCCACCACCCGCAGTGTGTGTCCAAAGGACTGTGTAGCCTATCTACTTAATCACGTAGTTGTTATTAAGTAGCCTTTTTCCTGCAGTTATCCTCTTCTATTCTAGTAGCAACTCCTGCTTCTTATTCCTTGCCCACATTTACAAAAGGTTCTTTAATAAAGTTCTTCTTATATTAACCACATTGAATATATTATTATAGTCAAGATGCCAAATAATTTAATAATTATGAGAATATTTTGTTACGGGAGAATGGTGGGCAAGTAAACTCGGTGGTAGAGAAAACTAGGTAGAAAAGTGGCAAGCCAGATAGTTAAAACATAATTTAAAAGAAACACAAAAGGTGTAACAGAGGAGAAAAATAGAGGAGTGATATTAATTATAAAAGAAGCCGGGCGCGGTGGCTCAAGCCTGTAATCCCAGCACTGTGGGAGGCCGAGGCGGGTGGATCACGAGGTCAAG
>NW_016107428.1:4712755-4720599 GCF_001604975.1 Cebus imitator
GAGGCTGAGGCAGGAGAATTGCCTGAACCCAGGAGGCGGAGGTTGCGGTGAGCCAAGATCGCGCCATTGCACTCCAGCCTGGGTAACAAGAGCGAAACTCTGTCTCACAAAAAAAAATAATAATAATAAAAAAAATAATTATAAAAGAAAATGAATAGTCTAAAATAAAAGAAAGAGAAAAGAGAAATGAAGGGGAAAATAAATATTAGCAAAGAACACTAAAATAAAGTGAGCAAGAAAAATTATGCAAATACTTCTTAAACAACTAATGTATTCTCAATGTGAAATAAAGAACAAAACTGCCCTTAGCTATGGAGTTAGATATTATTCTACGCAATAAGGAAGAGGAGGGCTAAACAAATGATTCAGGTTAGTGAGTTTCACAGCAAAACATATATGCTCAAAGTATAATTAAACAAGGAAACCTAAATCTAAAACAAAAGACAAAACTAAACAAAAATTCTTTATTAATCAATACCAGGACAAAGCTACAATGGTATAAACAAAGATCACAAAATTACTAAGTCAAATAAGCTAGTCTGAGAAGGATATATATTGTAGTATTTTATCTATTATACATTGTGGAAAATAAAAAATTATAGGGAGAATAAACAGATGAGTATTTGCAAAGGGTTTAGTAGTGTGGAGGGTTGAATAGGTGAAGAATAAAGGATTTTTAAAAGCAGTGAACTATTCTGTATGGTACTATAGTTGCAGATGCATAACACTCCATTTGTCAGAACCCATACGACTTTACAGTATAAAGAGTGAACCTTAATGTATACAAATTTTAAATATTATTTCAGATGTCAAGGAATGACAGAATGGAAAGTAAACTATGACAAACTAATTGTATTACAAATGTAATAATCTCACTGAATGTTGTTAAGGGAAAAACTACTGATGTAAGTAACTGGAAATTAGTGGAGACTATAAGGCTAAAAGGCTAAAGGAACTGTACATAAAAACTGCATTCTAGCTGGCAAAGTTCTCAACAGGAGGGATATGGTTGGCAATGTGAAATGAATATTCCTCTATACTGGAATTAAACTGGTAAATGGATGGCAGATGCTGGGAGACAAGTTTCTCCCTGTTAGTGTGGATGATTACAAAAAAGCAAAAGAGAAATGTAAAATGATCTATGTAGTATTAAGTTAGAGTCAGAGACATCAGCTTGAACTCATTGCTAGCTTAATATGAATACAGATGGGTACATATGCAAACATGAATATATGTGTATTTGCACAGGCTAGTATGCACATACATATCTTGTTGGTCTGTCCATCGTACTTATACTATTCTTCAATAAAAGGAACCAAAACTCCTTGGATAAAATGAAAATTGCTGGTTCTAAGGCTGGGGCTGGGAATACACAAGATAAGCCTGGAGCATCTTGAAGTGCCAGAAGGCAAGAACGTGCTAAGAAGCAAAACAAAATCAATGGAAGAATGTCAAAAAAACAAGATGCCAACTGAAAGCACTCTCAATAGCCAAGTGGAAACAATTTGAGCAAAAATACAAATAATGTAGTTTTGAATTATGCTTCAAAACTATAATATAAATATTCCTAAGTCCACACTCTTATAAGTATATGATCAAAGAAATGAAGAAAATCGTCAAAAATCTCGATATACATGAATTCATACTGTCTCCACTCTAATCCAGTACATATGGATCTGTGCAGAATTCCAAATAAAATTTAAGTATGGTTCTCTCAAAAAGGTAGAATGTAACTCTCTACCTCTTAAACATGGATTAGCAAGTGACTGCCTTCAAATGAGTACAGTATGGAGAATGAAGGGAGAAAGGAAATTCATGGTGTAGAAACTATTCTAATATTGCCTGAACCAGGTGATCAAAGTTAACATCAACAGTGACAAATCATACTGACAGCGTATCTGAGAAGATCATACTGGCAGAAGATCGGAGAATGGTAAGAGAAGGAGGTTATATTCTATATTCTCCCACTCCCCACCATCTGCAGTGTGTGTCCAAAGGACTGTGTAGTCCTTTGATATGACATGATGAGAATGGCACCTCTGTGATCTTTCCCACAACACTTAACTCCAGCCTAATCATGAAGAAACCATGACCCAATAAGTTATTCTGCAAAATGCCCTAGCAGTATCCTTCCAAATTGTTGAGGTCATGATAAACAAGGAAAATCTGAGAAACTGTCACAGTCTGAAGAAGACATGATGTCTGAATATAATGTGGAATCTTTGAAAGCATCCTGAAACAGAAAAGAGGTTAGGTAAAAACTAAAAAATTCTAAAGAAAGTATAGACTTCAGTTAATAATATGTTAATGATGTTTCACTAATTTTATTAAATGTACAATATAAAGTAGAATATTAATAATAGCATTACCCAGGTGTCCATATACGGAAGCTCACTAGACAGTACATTGACAGCTATTCTAAAATATAATGAACAAACTCTAGGCTAAACATTAAATAAATTTTGTCTCCATTCTTACTTGCTCAATACATTTTTTTCCACATTTGTATGTGAGGGAACTGAAGTCGATGTGAAAGTTTAGTGACGTGCTCAGTGTCACTCCATCAGTGTGAATCATCAGGACCCAAAACAAATTATTTACAAATCTAATACATGGTATTTTTAATAGCTGTAATTAAAGAGGTTGTGTCTATGGAAACATCCTTTATGTAAAGATAGTTTTTGTTTGTCTGCAAGCAGCAATAAATATTTGACATGACAGGTGGAACACTTATAATCATTATGAGATAATCTGATAATGAAAATTATGACACTAGAAAGTTATAAATTAATGAATAATTAAAATGTGTCAGAATTACCTCTTATTTTATAGGATATCACAGTTCACTGGGAAAAAAAAATGACAAGCCTTCTGTATTCGTTTTGAATGTTCCCATAAAGGTATGAAGCAAAAAAAATAGTACTTGCAATATTATCAGAGTTGAATGAACATTGTAATTTGCTTAGGCATATACACTAAATTTTCTGATTAGTTCACTTTTATGATATGAATAAAACTGTTTTTGACATCTTTGAATTGTTATTTTTAAATATTTTTAATGCTAATAGAATTTAGAAGGCTTATATAGTTGGATTGTATTATACTGGCTTACTGTTACATGAAAGAATGCAATTAAGGAAAGAACTATGGATGGTTACAACTTTAATGTACCTAAAGTCATTGCTAAATTTATACGCATGTCTTTTACTTTGACTTTTTAAAGAAAGTAATCCATTGATTAATGATGGTTGAAATTTATTTTCTCCTTGCATCACTCTAATTTTTGAAAGTTATAGCAGGTCAGAAAACACCTGAGTAGTTTGTGCAGGAGCCAATAACTTTTATGAATACATTAAGAAAGAAAAAAGTTCAATATATCACTAGAATTTAATGAGAGACTAAAGTGAGGCTTTCATATGCATTCTTCCAAAATTGTTCTTATAAAAACCAAATAAATACTATAAATATTTGTATTTCTGATACTATAGTCTTTTGAATTTTGAGATGTATATTTGAAACTAGTGTCTCATAAGCAATTTAATTGACAAATGGGTTTACACATTAAGCTACCTTGAATGTCAACAAATTTGAGTTTGACCCTCACATAAGCTCAAAATTGTAAAAACGGTTTTATAACTTTGTCAATCTTTTCTCTCCACATAAAAATAAATGCTAATTAGGCTGCTAACTTACTAATACTAGTTAGTATTAGAACAAAAAAAAAATAGCTAATAGTAGAAAAGCGTATGAAGAGACAAGAGTTCAAATTTAAGGATTAAGAAATATTTTATAAATTTCTAATATTTGCTTTAGGTAAGCAATTATAATATTAGAATTTTTAATTATATTCATAATCATTAGACAAATAACACACATTTACAACATCTTCAGGTAAAACAGCCAAAAAAGTCATGTCCCTTTCTGAGGATAATTTATTAGCACTTCATCTATGACAGTCACCGACATTAACTTTCAAATGAACTTCCCTAACTGCTAAAAATAGTGGGAACAATTTATTCCTGGAATGATTTTGCATGTTGAGTGTTCATTTAAATATCCATAATAATGCATTAAATATACAAACAGATATAGACTTACATAGCCAACTCTTTATGTGTTGAGATATATTCAGTGACCCTTGTCAAAGATTCTGAATTAAAAAATTATGTAAAAGAAGATATATTCTTATATAAATGGTATTCTATATAAACAGTGCATCTAAAATATTACCGATGTGAAATTCTCATTAAATTTTGAAGCGCCAGTATTCATTATTTGTCTTGTCATTTAATTCATTCATTAATTGTGACCTCTATCTCAACATGATTATGTTCACAATGGCGTGTGACATTAATTATGTATGAGATTCATTAATTACTTTCCACTGTATTTTCCAACTATACAAATAGCTTTTTTTATCTAATGAATATTCCATAGGAATAAATATCAATATCTACAAAAATATATATATAAAAAGAAATTCAATATTTTATGGAGGTGAAGTATTATCATTATATTGCCTTTCATTTATAAAATGTATAAGGTTTATCAAACTGTTTTACATTGTGTAATACATTTAAAAATGTGAGCTATGAAGTAGGAGGTATAGCTATTTTTATTGAACCAAATAGAACAAAATCATAAAGGAGGTGGTTGGAGAAAGAAGCAATAAAGTACAACAGTTGAGCATGTAGTATATAAGGCAAGCTCTATTAATAAGGAAATATATATGGAGTCTTATTAAAATATTTGAGGAGCTGGATATTCTGTGGGAGCATATGAAATGATGTAGTCTGTCTACTTAGACTAATCCAGTGGACATAGTTTTTAAAGGTTTGACTTTTAGGTTTTGGTTTTGAATTTCCCTTTTTCTTTATTACACTGTTTGTGAAGTAAAAAAGTATTTTAATACACTCAAATGAGCACTATTTTTTATGTGCCCTCAAAGAGTGGAAGGAGAGTATCTGGAAATGCAGATATAGAAAACTGGGAGTCTTTGCTCTTCCATTATAAATACAGACAGCATTTATTAAGTTATTGCCCTGTATAAAACTCTGTAAGGTTAATGTAGTCCTCTGTTCTATGCTGCACTAAGGAGGTTAATTCAAGACTACTAAGCTTTCAATTTTGTTACATAGTGAAAGATATTATTCATAATCATGAAAGCCAGCTAATGGAAAAGCAATGCAGTTATTACTTGGCATTAACAAAAATTTTCTTAAAAATGATAGAATCTGGACTATAATATGATTTTACCTAATCTTCTTATTATTGCCTTTACAGTTCTAATATCCCCATTTTCTTAATAATTTAATATTATGTACTTGTAAGCCTGCTATTCTTTGTGATTTCTGAAGCTAATAGATGATATATAGAACACTACAAACTTAGTTTGGTCTTTTTACCAGTTCTTTGCTGAAACTGCTGTATCATTCGAGAGATTCAGGATTGGGGTAAAACAAAGTAAGTTAAACAGTAATCCACAATTTATTAGCATTACAATTACTGGTTTAATATTCTTTTCAAAAACCTGTGAATGAAGTATATGGGTCAAAGTTATAAGTGTAAATTTGTGTTGTTATTAACTCAAATCTATTCACTCATTATAGGTAGCTATTTTATGTCTGTCCTCAGCACTTGGTGAAGTTTTAATGGAAAATTTTAAATCCTCTCACACATATAATTTTTATTGATTTTATAATACAAACATTCTAGGCGTGAGTTTGCTTCAAAGAAAACTGTATATGCCACAGTAATCAAATCTCATGAAAACAAGAAATAAAATTTAAAAAATTTGAATGAGCATCTATGGCAAATACTTAGATGTTAATCATTATGATAGTCAATTAAGGAGTTCATCTTTTTGACAACTGAAGTACAGAGCATATGATAAAATATTTTTCCATTGTTTCTGTTATAGAGTTATTGTAGGACATGTCATGATTATTCTTTAACAAGAAGAAAACCACATTTTGTCATGTTTAAAATATACATAAAAGAATTTCTTAGAAAATGGTAGTAGTGACAGAAGCCTAATTCTGAATCTTCCAAAATCTGAACATAAAGATATATGGAACACCGCAATGTCATCTGTGCCATTATAATGTGAGAATGTGAAGAAAAAACATTCTTAAGAATCAGTTACCAAGGAATTCTCTGTTCCTATGTCACTGTGGATAAAGCCATCTAACAAGGGTTTCTACAGTTTAATATGCTATGTTCTCTTGTTTACTTTCAACAATGTGTCAGTGTATATTCTTGCTAAATCTTCATACATATCCATTATTTTGTTCCTTAAAGTAACCTCTTTGATTCTGTGTTCCTGGATTAAAGATATTCAAAACTTTTGAAACATTATCTTTCAGCAGTTTTAAATTAACTTATACTTCATCCGACCATGCATCAAAATGCCATGCCTCCTAGAACAATGCAAAATGCCACTATACGTCTGCTGACTAAATATGTAGGTAGATGGTAGGTAGGTAGGTAGGTAGGTAGGTAGGTAGATAGACAGACAGACAGACAGACAGACAAATAGATAGAGATAGAATTAGTTTCAGATCAGAATATTTGGAAATTATTTGTCATAAAATTACATAATACTACTAATCTTAGAAATAAAGCCAACATAAATCTCTCCGCTTTCCTTCTTAATTATTGAAAATTAGAAATTTCAGGTTTTATGTTTTTGCACAAAATGTTTTGCTTTATATTGAAATTTTGATTTTGGGATTCCAATGTAAATAAAATTTTTGTTTAATACATCTATTTAGCTGGGGGTAAAATTTTCATTAATAAAATTCATTTCCTTTTTTTAACAATATCAAATAGGTTTTATAATCAATTATTACCTAAGATAGCGCAAATACGTAACAGTGGGATATTTTGAGACAAGAGTTTTAAGGGGATCAGAACCGATAGAATAAGAGTTAAAAAATCTTGAGAAATTTGTTGAGGTAAAATTTCACAAGACATCCCAAACAAGTGAAAATGTGCTAGAATACTTTTATAAAAACTATTTTCATGGTTTTAATACCGTACATATGAATGCCTCTTCTAGTTTTTTTAGTCGATAAAGCTATAGAAGTAATATAGTTTCTCAGACAAATAATGCAGCGTGCTACATTACATAGATTTGCTATCAACAAATAAATAACATATAATGCTCTATATAATAAAAATTATAAATTATAAAATTCATATGATCAAGCATTTTTTCATGAATTCTTTCTTTTTCTCTCTCAGTATTTAAATTAATACCTATCAATGTAATTTACAGGATAAAATTATTCTATTTCCAATTTAAATAATGTATTGTACTTGACATGATATATACCAAATTAATTTATAACTTTTACTGGGTTGTAGTACTGCTTATGTGAACAGTATTAAAATGTTATTTCTAGATGCCTTATCTGAAAAATTTTCCAATCAATTGTTCTGTTTAAGTAGTCAAGGACCTGTAGCTAAAATTTGCCTCCAACATTTCCTGTTGAAATATGAGAGGTTGATTCTCTCAAAATTATTTTTTATTCCACTAGCTTAGAACCTGCTGTCAAAACTGGCAGATAATAGGATTCAAATTAGAATCTTATTAAACTGAAAATTCCTGGTCCCCGTACCTCCTACTTCTGTTGAAGTTAATGTGTCTGAAACAAGGATAAGAGTTCGAATTTTCAAAAATCCAAATGGTATTTACTGGTCAGCCAGATCTGGGCACCATAGACTTAATGGAATATATAAATAACACATGTGCCAAGTGGCATTCTGTATGTAAAAGAAGAAAGAAAGGAAGAAAAAATGACCAATGACGCCTATTGCTGATTCCTTATATCAAATGTAGA
>NW_016107428.1:4721854-4727909 GCF_001604975.1 Cebus imitator
TTTGTAGAGAAAGGGTTTTGCCATATTGGCCAGGCTGGTCTTGAACTCCTGACCTCTCTGATGATCGCCCCACCTAGACCTCCCAAAGTGCTGGGATTACAGGCGTGAGCCACTGCGCCTGGCCTCTATAAGCATTCATGGTTCTTTCTTCAGCCTACATGATTTTCTCTCACATATATGACATGTTTTGGCTTTGTGTCCCCACTAAAATCTCATCTTGAATTGTAATCCCAATAATCCAATCCCCACGTGTTATGGGAGTGAGCCGGTGGGAGGTAATGGAATCATGGGAACAGTTTTCTCTATGCTGTTCTCATGATAGTTGTTCTCACGGGATCTGGTAGTTTTTAAGTGTCTGCCATTTCCCCTGCTGACATTCATTCTCTCTCCTGTCACCCTGTAAAGAGGTGTCTTCTGCCATGATTGTAAGTTTCCTGAGGCCTTCCTAGCCATGCAGAACTGGGAGCCAATTAAATCTTTTTTCTTTATATGTTACCCAGTCAAAGGTGTTTTATTATCACACTGTGAGAATGGACTAACACACATGCTCTATCAGTATTCTACTTAATATCCTAAGAGGGACCTGTGCAGATAACCAGGGTCTCAGTGCAATTCTACTCCTCTGTTGTTCCTTTCAGAGAATTTTCTGCTTGGGTTTTCTTCTGTCCCATATTCTAGAAATTCTTTCATGATGATAAGTTGAATTTCTAAGCCTTCAGATACGACTATCCTTCATTGACTGATGACTATTGTTCCATTTTCACACTGCTAATATAGACATACCCAAGACTGGGTAACTTACAAAAGAAAGAGGTTTATTGGACTTACAGGTCCATGTGGCTGGGTGGGGAAGCTTCACAATCATGCTGAAAAGTGAAAGGCACATCTCACATGTGGCAGAGGAGAGAGTTTGTGCAGGGAGCCTCCCATTTTTAAAACCATCAGATCGCACAAGACCCATTTGCTATCATGAGAATAGAACAGGAAAGACCTACCCTCATGATTCAGTCATCTCCCATCAAGTCCCTCCCACAACATGTGAGAATTATGGGAGCTACAGATGAGATTTGGGTGGGAACACAGAACCTATCCATATCAATGACCAATCTTGAAAATCATTGTTGTATGTATTTTCTTTTATTTTCTAGGTGTTTTCAACTAGAGAAAAATATACTCCCTATTGCTACACCTTAACCCTGAGCATAATTTTTGATAAGTATTTAAAATAAAATGAAGAGCAATGTAAAAGGTGAAATCTGTGGTTTAATCTTAAAAGAAATATTGACAATACAAAAATAAAAATAATGTGGACTTTGAAATATATTTTAAAAATTGAAAAAAATACAATAAAATAGCATGCATGTCAAAAAGGGTAAATAAATGCAGTTGAAGTATTCTAAAGTTCTTTTGTTGGCTAGGGAGATGTAAATGTACCATTAATATTAGATATTCACAAATCCAAGCTGCACGCTATAATCTGGTCTAAAGTAACATTAAAAGAATTATAAAATTATGTCTATATGCCAAACTAACAGAGAAAAAACATGATATAATAATAAATACCTAGCTAATGCAAAGGATGCAAAAGTAAGAGAAAAAAATAACACAGCACAGGAAGAAGAGTAAAACCACAGAATAATATGGTAAATTTCAAAATGAGATATTAGTTACATCAAAAATATCTGTATTGAGTGTTTTAATTAAAATACTACCATTGCTAAACTGGAATATAAAAATTTAAAAAACATAATTCTACTATTTATCTAAAATAAGTGACTACGAAATGGGTAAAAATAATATTTGGAAAAATATATAATCTGAAAATATTAAGAAAAGAAAGGTAGTATAGCTATATTAATAAAAAAATAAACATTGAGTCAAAAAGTATCACTGGAGATAAAAAGGAACATATGATAAAAATTTTGATAACATTATGATAAAAATTTTAACCACCCCCCCAAAGGAAACAACAGTTCTAAATTATTAAACATTTTTTATAAACATGATATTCAAAAATAGGAAGTGAACATTGGAAAGTCTGCTAGAAAAAATAGACAAATACAAAATTATGCTAGGGCATTATAACACATTCCTCAGTAACTTAATAACAAATAGGTTGAAAAAATAAGAGTATACAAGATTTGGAAAACATGATTAACAAATTTGATTTAATTTCAGTATAGAGAACTCTCACCAAATACAGAACACTAATTCTTTTCAAGTACATTAGATGATTTTAAAGAAATCTTTCAAAGGTTGATGTATTTTTGGATAAGATAGAAAAAAGTAAAACAGAGATAACTTGAAAACCTCTTATATTGAAATTTGAAATACATTTCTAAATAATGCATAGGTTAAAAAAATAATACAATGGAATTAGTAAACAGTGGGAACTGAATGATAAAAAGGTCTTAAACATCAAAATTCATGGAATGCAAGACTACAGCCTACTTAGGAGGAAAACCAAATGCTTTTTAAGTGCATTATTATAAGAAATGCTAAAATTATAAAATACCAAAACATTAAGCATACATTGATTATTTTAAAATAATGTAAAATTTTTATAACATTCCTATCAATTAATTTAATAATCCCCAGCATCTATAAAATTTCAAACCTTATATCAATGTCTCTTTATATACATAAAAAGCATTCTATAAAATTCAACTTTCTTTCATGATTAAAAATAAAAGTTACCAGCCAGTTATGGTTGCTCGCACCTCTAATCCCAGCATATTTAAAGGCTGAGGCTAGTGGATCACCTGAGGTCAGGAGTTGGACACCAGCCTGACCAACATGGTGAAAACCCAACTATACTAAAAAAATAAAAATAAAAAAATAACATTACTTAATTGGCATGGTGCTGGGCACCTGTAATCCCAGCTACTTGAGGGGCTGAAGCAGGAGAATCCCTTGAACTCAGGAAGCTGAGGTTGCAGTGAGCCAAGATCATGCCACTGCACTCCAGCCTGGGCAACAGAGCCAGATTCTGTCTCAAAAAATAAATAAATAAATAAATAAATAAATAAAATAAACAAAAATAAAAATAAAAGTTACTAAACTAGAAATCAATGGATATGTTCTTAATCTGATAAAAGGCATGTATAAAACAACCCTATTGGAAAATATATTTAGACATGATGTTGAATGCTAAAAATGTGAAAACATTGTTTGCCTTCTATTATGAAAAGACAATTGTCTATGTGGTCTCGATACATATGTGTCTAGGTAAGAGAGATATTAATGAAGCTAGTAGTTTCTGGCACATGTATTACAACTTGTAAAACAAATTAGAAAAATTCTCTTCTTAATTATAGTTTTTATTGGAAATAAATTTGAATATGTGTTATCACTTTACCTTTCTTTTGTGATCCTGCCAATTTGTGTGCTTTTGTCACCTTTTAAATGTTTTCTAATATAAATAATTATAAAATCACATGAATTATTAAAAACTCCATATTTTAGGGTAAATCATTATTTTGTCATATAAATTTACAGATTATTTTGTTAATTTCTGCCTCCATTTTAATGTTTTATTTTTTATTAAATTAAGCAGTAATTTTAATTGAAGTGTAGTCTCAGTTTCATTTTGTTTCTGTTCTTTGAAATTGTGACTGTTTCTAAAATGTATTTCTAACCCTAAATGCATATTCACTAATAATCATCCCATCCATTTATTTTATATATACAGTATTTTGATGTAAACTGTATGTTTTATGTCAAATAACTTGAGTATATTTCTTATATCCTAATGGTTAATTTTTATAACTTCACTTTTGAAGTAGTACATTTCCTCTAGCAAGCAACCTTTACAATATTCAACTTTATTATAGATACTAATGTGTTTGGGTTATTAATATTGTTTTCATCTATATAAAATGTGAATGGTGTCCTTTGAAATGGTTTGTGTTCTTGATAGACAATTTTGGGGAAAAAATTATACTACAGTAGGATCCTGTCATTATTAAGTGGGTTAACATTTCAAACAATATTGTCTTTCTTATTTTTATCTGTTCAGTTTAAATTGTAGGAGATAAGTTGTGCATGGAAATGTAGTTTTTATTTCATATTAATCAGTTTCCAAAAAGGGTAGTTCTCTATTTCATAAATTTCTAGTTAATATATAATTAAGCAATCCCTTTCCGTGTTATTTGGTGAACTCTTTTTATAAACTTCAACATTTTCACAATACACATTTTTTTCCTTTTCTTCAAAAGTTGCATTATTAGTGAGGTTTTGGCTATTTGACCCTGAAAAGTCAAGTTAAATTAACAGGTAAAGGAAAGGTTTTTAGTACAGTTGATCACATAATGAGAACTAAATATTTAGAAATGTAAATTATTACCAGGTTTATTTGTGACAAATTTGTTCCTGAATATACTGTAAATTTCTTTTAGACATTGTCCATTTACCCAAAACTCTAACTCTGCCTTAGAATCAGCTTTATTAGAAATTCTTCATGCTTATTCAAAATTCAGAAATCTTTTGAATGACAAATTCTTGAAGAAAGACACATTCCTCTCCTTTTGCACAACCTCCTCCCTTTGCTCCATTCTTTAGCCTTAGCTCTGAGCACAGCAGCGTGCTATCAACTTAATTACCAACAACCTTATAACATTGTTAGCTTTGCAATCTTACAAATGGCTTAGAGTTTGTTTGAGTGATAATGCCATCACTGCAGATTTGTAAGGAATAACAGAACTACAAGTTGTGATTACTACTGGGCAATATTAAACAATGTTGAAAGGAATGAGAATCAGATTAGATCAGTAAATACAGAGTTTAAAGACTTTCAGTTCATCTGTTATTGCTTATTGTGAAACTGGTGCTGCTGGTTATCCTCTCTTCTTGAATGCCTTTAATGTAAATTTCTAGTTCAAGATATTCATATGATTATCCCTTAATTGCTAATTGAGATGAATCAGGTAAAGCTCTAATACTAATGTCTGGTATATTATGTCCTTTCAAAAAAATATTGTTTTTCTTTTATTCTTCCTCAGCTTTTTATTATTCGACATTAGTTTAGTTTGGCATTATATGGAAATGCATTGGGAAGTTGATAAATATTTGCATTTCTCCCTAGCCACAGTGGTGTTTAGGATTTTTAAGAAAATTATATATATATGTTTTTGAAATCTAGAAATCTATGACTATTCCTTTAATATATTGCATATTATTTACACATTTTTCAAATTCTGCTTAAAAAGATGTATTGCTTAAGCTCATTGAATGCAAATCTTCATTACAATATATTTGGCCTATGGTATTTTATAGCAATACAATATGTTTTCTAAATTTTCACTGATATTTTCCTCATGATACAGTGCGTGATGGTGAAGTATACCATGATAGCTAGTACAGTTCGGTGCCATGACATTAATTCTTGTTAAGGCATCAGCAGTTTTAGCCATTAGTGTTTTTGCCCCATCACTACAATGAGAAACATATTGGAAAAGTAAGTATTTGTAATTGTGAATAGAATTTTGGTCTTACAAACCCCTAACAGAGAGTATAGATGACTCCACTGGTTCTTGGATTACACTTTGGATTCAGTTGCTGGTATTATTAATTACAATAAGTGGTAAGCGTTTATCTACTTCAACATATAAATTTAAAGTTGACTGCCAATACACATATTTAAGCAACTTAGCTACCAAATACATTTTAATATAATTTCAATGATAAAATATAAGCTACATGTATACACGTCCTAAAGCATATTAAGGTAATGCTAGAGGACTTTTAATTCAGGATAAGATATATTCCATTGTTCTGTCTTTTGAAACTAAACAATTTTTATATGAAAGGTGTTGGCCAGGCGCGGTGGCTCACGCCTGTAATCCCAGCACTTTGGGAGGCCGAGACGGGTGGATCACAAGGTCAAAAGATCGAGACCATCCTGGTCAACATGGTGAAACCCCGTCTTTACTGAAAATACAAAAATTAGCTGGGCATGGTGGCACACGCCTGTAGTCCCAGCTACTTGGGAGGCTGAGGCAGGAGAATTGCTTGAACTCAGGAGATGGAAGATGCAGTGAGCTGAGATCAAGCCATT
>NW_016107428.1:4728070-4751880 GCF_001604975.1 Cebus imitator
TTTTTGAGACGAAGTCTTACTCTGTCACCCAGGCTGAAGTGCAGTGGCAGTCTCGGCTGACTACAACATCCATCTTCTGAGTTCAAGCCACTCTTCTGCCTCTGCCTCCTGAGTAGCTGTGACTACAGGCACACAGCACCACGCCTGGCTAAACAAACACATGCTTCTTTATAACACAGGAAAATCAAATATATAACCTGATACACTAAAATATAAATTAATATTGTTTTAAATTGAATTCTACTAGCAAAACCAGTTGTTTAAGTAATATGATTTAAAAGAAAACTTTCTTATTTCCCGGGCACCATTTTATCTTTTTATAGGAGTTTCATATCATATTAATATAACTTTGAGGCTTTAACTAAGCGATTTTACTATAATATGATACTTGTGTAAAAAGAGAAAATACGGCACAAAGACCCTTTTTCCTCTATTCTTATTGATAATAAATATATTTATAAACTATTCCATAGCTAGAAAGGAAGAATTTTGCCTTTCTGGCATATTATTAAAATTATCATTACCATTTAGAAAATGAAGTTGTACATATCTCTTAAAAGATTTTTGCAGCATTTCAAGTTAATAAAAATAATATTTGAACATTTGTGTCAATGTAATGCATTAGCCAAAACACTATTATCCCTTGATATAAAATTAAAGTGCTAAACATACAGTGTTAGTAACTGTATAATTATTAAAAGACCAAAAAGGAAAAGAAAATTTATTAAAAAAAAAACCCTTGCTCTTGAAAAGTAATTTTGATTAAATGTTAGGTATCACAATTTGTTTTGATAACACGCAAAAGTCTGCCAATAGTCAACACACATTTCAGGAGAAGTAATTATAATGACTTTCCAAATAATTAGCCCTGAAGTCCAGAGTGTCATTCTTTGTCATGGGTTCTAACTGTAAATGAAAAGTGATGGAAGGTGAAATTATGCAATAAGATGACTTAAAAAGTTTCTTAATGATAATTAATCGATTGGTGACCTTAATTACAGCATTTGCCATTTTGTCACGTATCTTTATAATTCAGTCAAAATCATGTGGATGATCTGTTTCTGTAGTCAGAATATTTATTCAGGAAACACTAAAAAGATTACTATGTAAAGATACACTTCTAAGTGTAAATGTGAAAAAGAAAATGATTGAGTGTCTTAAGGAACCTTAAAATCTAGTAGTGGATAAGAAACAACAATAGACACATTATTCCTAACAGAAATAATGTAGTAAGTGGCACACAAATGATAAACATTTTAGAATTATTGATATGAGTAGATAGTTACATCCTGCTGAGGAAAACGGGACATTTAAGGGTAGCATATGCTTGTGATTATTAAAAATGTGAAGATGTGAATAAATTAAAGAAAGGTAAATCTAAGTGAAAGTAATAGAACCAAGAAGTCCTGAGCACTTTCCAGAAATTGTCTTTGTAGATGGATGCATTATAAGAGAAAGACAAGAAAAATACTTTGCTGTGAAGACTGGTAGATCTTGAATGTTGGCATTATCTCTCACAATATTGTTTAATAGACAATGTAAGAAAATAAGGGGGAAGAACAGTTGTGGCTTTATATTTAATTTAAACAATTAGCCTTTTTGTCATTATCCTCATATAATTAGCGTCTCCGTGAATTATACACAGCAACTAATTATTCAGTGTTTACTTGCAGGATGACTTCTGCCTACAGCTTTTAAAATCTGCTCTCAGCCAACAATTGAGTAGTGCTTCCAAGCATAATCATTTGTGGGTAATATTTGAAAGATGTTGTTAGACAATTTACAAAGAGCCATGGAGAATTTCTACTTACTGCTTTTTAAACCTTCATGTTTTTAAATGCAATTTTAATAGTAGCTACATTTTAGCCTTTACCAGAGATTTTTCAGCCAATGGAAAGAGCCAGAAGCAACTTTGAATTACATTTTTTCTATTCCTTTTTACACTTGATACTTTTAATAAAAACTTTTGAACTTTAAAATACTTTTCAAAATCGTGTCTAGGTTCTTATATTTCTAATACACTTTTATTCTGAAATATATATAATTTCTGTTGAGCTTCTGATGAATCTCACATTTTGCATAGATAATGTTTTAAGAAAGATACTTCCTTTTTTACTTAGGTTTAATCAACTTAAGATTATAACATGTAACTTGAATTTTGAAGTTGTATGAGAACTCATATAAAATGTAGCAAAGCTATAATTCTGAGAAATATTGGTCGAGAATATATTCCTATAATTGAACAAATAAGAGATCAAGTAGGATTGCATATAGGAATGATTCTATTTTCTGTTGATGTTTACTTTATCAACCCTCTTACCTTTCATACACCTATGTTATATCTCAAACAACATAACATCACAAGGGCCTTTTATTTGTCAGTGACAACCTACCTACTTTTAATGCTTTCTCTTCCTAACCATTTTTTTTTTTTTTTTTTGAGATAGTGTCTTGCTCTGTCACCCAGACTGGAATGCAGTGGCGTGGTCTCAGCTCACTGCAACCTCCAGCTGGTTCAGGCAATTCTCCTGTCTCAGCCTCCCAAGTAGCTGGGACTACAGGTGCATGCCACCACACCCAGCTAATTTTTGTATTTTTAGTAGAGACGGTGTTTCACCATATTGGTCAGGCTGGTCTCAAACTCCTGGCCTCTGGTTATCTGCCTGCCTTGGCCTCCCAAAGTGCTGGGATAACAGGCATGACCTGGCTGCATTAATTTTATTTATTTATTTATTTATTTATTTATACTATTATTATTTTTATAAATTATACTTTAGGTTCTGGGATGCATGTGCAGAACATGCAGGTTTGTTACATAGGTATACACTTGCCGTGGTGCTTTACTGCCTCCATCAACTCATCATCTACATTAGGTATTTCTCCTAATGCCATCCCTCCCCTAGCCAACCACCTCCTGTAGGCCCTGGTGTGTGATGTTCCCCATCCTGTCTCTATGTGTTCTCATTGTTCTACTCCCACTTATGAGTGAGAACATGCAGTGTTTGGTTTTCTGTTCCTGTGTTAGTTTACTGAGAATGATGGTTTCCAGCTTTATCCATGTCCCTGCAAAGGACATGAACTCATCCCCTTTTATGGCTGCATAGTATTCTATGGTGTATATGTGCTACATTTTCTTTATCTAGTCTATCATTGATGGGCATTTGTGTTCATTCCTAGTCATTACTATTGTGAACAGTGCCACAATAAACATACGTGTGCATGTGTCTTCATAGTAGAATGATGTATAATCCTTTGGGTATATACCCAGTAACGGGATTGCTGGGTCAAATGGTATTTCTGGTTCTAGATCCTTCAGGATCACCACACTGTCTTCCACAATGGTTGAACTAATTTCCACTCCCACCAACAATGTGAAAGCATTCCCACTTCTCCACATTCTTTCCAGCATCTGTAGTTTCCAGACTTTTTAATGATTGCTATTCTAACTGGTGTAAAATGGTATCTCACTGTGGTTTTGATTTGCATTTCTCTAATGACCAGTGATGAGGAGCTTTGTTTCATATGTTTGTTAGCTGCATAAGTGTCTTCTTTTGAGAAATGCCTGTTCATATCCTTCACCCACTTTTTGATGGGGTTGTTTGTTTTTTTTCTTGCAAATTTATTTAAGTTCTTTGTAGATTCTGGATATTAGCACTATTTCAGATGTTTGAATTGCAAAATTTTTCTCCAGTTTTTTAGGTTCCCTGTTCACTCTGATGATAAGTTCTTTTGCTGTGCAGAAGCTCTTTAGTTTACTTAGATCCCATTTGTCAATTTTGGCTTTTGTTGTCATGGCTGTTGGTGTTTTAGTCATGAAGTCTTTGCCCATGCCTATGTCCCGAATGATATTGCCTAGGTTTTCTTCTAGGGTTGTTATGGTTTTAGAATTTACATTCAAGTCTTTAATCCATCTTGAGTTAATTTTTGTATCCAGTGTAGGGAAAGGGTCCAGTTTCCGTTTTCTACATATGGCTAGCCAGTTTTCCCAACACCATTTGTTAAATAGGGAATCATTTCCCCAGGCTTCATCTCTTAATAGCATCGCTATTCTTACCTCTGTTTAAAAAAATTAGTATAGTTGCTTTACTCTGTAAAGCTTTAGGGTATGAAATTTGAGTTTACAGGGGGAAATGAGGATATAAATTTAGCATGGAGAGAAAGAGCAGGAACATTGTTCCATATTTGGGTAAACAACTAGATTTACCAAGATGTATAGAACTGAAATCCAGGAAACAATTTTTCTTAATATTCTAGCCACTCAGTAATTACCTGAAACACAAAATATTCAGATCTAGAGGGTCTTCATTGTATGTCATTCATATATGAATGGCCCACTTGCTGTGGATGTTTGGTTTTTTAAGACTTTTAAATTGTTGGCAAATAAATTCTACTGCAATTTTTACAAACAGTTATTTGATTCACGAAAAAGAAGAGCCCACCTTGATGTAGCTTAAATATTCACTAGCTACTTGTGTAAGGTTTTGAGAGGAGATACTATCTCTAAATGTTGTTGATTTATAACTCTCTAAACCTAGGAATTAGTGACTTTTTAAAAAGACAATACAATTAGAAGTATAACCATTAGTTAGTACACATATATATGACATTATAGGCAAATTTTTACTTGTTTGTGGCAATGGAAATTTAGTATTGATCAAAATGAAGTCCCAGCTATTATCAAGGAGTTTACATTCTACTAGAATATATTAAATTCCAGATAGATTAATATGAATGCTATTCAATCACTTAGTGCTGGTCTGCTTGTTTCTTGAGCTAAAATGACTGTACAACTCTATCTAGAAAAATGTATTTTCTATTTTCATGGATTTTCCTTATGCACAGCACTTCCAGTGAATATTGTTCTGATAATTGCTCCCATTAAACCAATTTAGAAACCATATATTTTATGCACGAATAAGAAAGGAACCAAATAAGATTCAAACACATACTGTGCTAAATTATTTAGCTACATATGGAAATTAGGAGTATTGAGAAATGCTGCTTTCTTTTTGCATGTTATTGTCAATTGCATGACTGTGCTAACAAAGTGACAGTAGGAAAGAGATCTAGCTTCACATCTTGAGTAACAGCAACACAGTAGTCCTTTATTGAACAAAACGGTAGGAACAACATTGTACTGTAAATATTTTCTGAAACCAAAATTCAGTTTTTTTCTCTGAAAGATATTTGCAGCTTTTCTTGTAAGTTGATTTATACCATCAGAGAGAAAATGAAGTTCAAACTTTCTAATATAATAGGGCTAACATAGGACAATGGTTGAATTGCTTAAGTCTTTACAGATTTGGGATTAAAGTCAAGCTTAGTAAGTTGGTTGTTATTTCTTTTTCTGTTATTCCTTTGCTTTGGCGGTAATTTCTCTCCTTTCTTTTTAAAGAGTGAGTACAATGTGAGAGAGAATCTTGCTAATGTTTAAAGAAACTTAGAGAACAAAGGAGAGAATATCTGAGTGGTACTTGAGTCACAGTGTTCTATTCAGCTATATACGATGTATACAGTTATCTTTGTCTTTCCTGTGGTTGACTCCTTCCTTAGATTCTGTGAACCAATACATTCTTTTTCTTCACTTAACTTCATTTGAATTTGTTTTTGTTTTTTTTACTTGTGATCAAAAATATTAAGGAATAGAAAGACCTTTACAATTTATGTTAAAGACAAGTGAATATTTACTGATAAAATATTTAATTCAAGAAAGTTTCATCATAAACTTCAAAAATTACTTTTTTTTAAAGAAAAAAAGGTCATGTAACATGAGACCTACACTCTTAAGAGATTTTTAAGAGTAAAATAGTATTATTATCTATAGGCACTATGTTATACATCAGATATCTAATACTTATCTTGCATAACTGAAATTTCATACAATAGCCACTCTCTGTTTCACCTTGCCTTATTCCCTGGCAACTATTATTCTATTCTTTGCTTCTTTGAGTTTTACTTTTTTAGATACTTCATTTAAATAGAATCATGTAGTATTTGTCCTCGTATGACTGGCTTATTTCATTTAGCATAATGTTCTCAAAGTTCATCCGTGCTGTTTCATAATGACCTTCAAAAAGAAAAACAAAAAATCCATCCTAATAAACATTTAGTTTAAAAAAGAATTTGGATGTACTAGGAAGTGTGGTTTCAGGAGGACATAATTAGCAACAGTTTAACCAATTGATGCGATAATCCATCTGAGAGATATGCAGCAACAGATAATTGCAGTGGCAGTGGTAATAGAGAGGAGGGGGCAGATCTAGAAATATTTAAGTGATAAAGTTCACAGAGAATTATGAAAATTTGACTGTGGTGAGGCAGGAAATGGACATGACAGAGAA
Organism: Cebus imitator; assembly: GCF_001604975.1. Classification (NCBI taxonomy): domain Eukaryota; kingdom Metazoa; phylum Chordata; class Mammalia; order Primates; family Cebidae; genus Cebus; species Cebus imitator. Next base: position 4,734,412 of record NW_016107428.1, read on the forward strand.
GAATGCGATGCTTTTCGTTGTCCAGTCTTTGGTATGTGTTAAAGGAAAATAGTATGCCTTAAGTCTCAGCTTGGAGATGATGACAGCCATTTTGGGGAGTAGATAATTATTTTTATTTTATTTTTATGGTGTTATGAGCTTTCCAGCTAGCAATGTCTAGTAGATGGGCTACTCAGTTTAGAAAGACAAAGCCTTGGGATTTAAATTTTGGATCAATTATCATATATATGGTAGTGGAAGGATTTGAAGTGTGTGGATTCATCCTGAAATTGATGGCAGCAGCAGTCCATCTAGAGTGGCTGCTATGAAGATGCTGGCTGCAGCCAGGGAGGTACAGCAGGGGCTGTGTGCCCCATAAGCCAGAGGGAGCCAGGCAAAGATGGAAGCCCTGCCCACTTCCAAGTTGGCAGGGAGAAAGCCCCACCCTCTCAAGTGCAACTGTAGCCACCCAGGTGTGGCTATGCACCCAGACATCCCAGTACTCTTGGGGGCCTGGGAAGACCCCTCCTCCCACAGACTCAAAAGTGCTTCCTCCTGTTGCCTGGCCTCTCCTCACTCCTGGCAACCACTTCAATTTCAGAGCAAAGTTGAGGCCAAACCCATGTGCTTATGTGACCCTGCCGGTTGTGTTTGCATTTGGAGCAGGGGTGACATGCCAGACCCCGGCTGCCTCAGCCCCCTCAGTACTTTCAGCACCAACAAGCACAGGAGGAAGTCTGAGGGTGGCAGAGCGAGGCTCAGCATGGGCCTGCAGGCACCCCTTAAAATGAACAGCCTAGGCACCATGGGCACCATAGATGACAGGTTGATGGCAGCAGGAGGCAGACAAGCTCCTGGGCAGAAAGGGGTGAGTTCCCAGTGAAGCCTTAACTTCAAACCAGAGATGGCCTGAAGCCTGGGGCTGGCTGCCAGTTCCTCATACCTGAGTGAGAACTTATGGTGCTTTTTCTGGGCCCACCCATGGCTGCCCGTTGACCAATCCACATGCACATCCTCCCATCTGAAACCTATAAAAACCCTGGACTCAGGTGGATGATGGGATATCTTTTCTGTGGATAGGAGCTGATGTCCACTTCAGTTGGGTAGCACCTGATAGTAACACAGATGGTAAGATATGTGTGGTAACAATGATGTAACAGAACCCTTTCTGCTGAGGACTGCACAGATGATGGGATGATTTGCCGCAGAAAGGAGCTACCCACTCCAGATTTTCCTCTCTGCTGAGAGATGCACTCATTGGAATTACCTGCCTGCCAAAAGAAAGACCAACTTTGGGTCCCTTGGGAGCTTTTTTGTCACTCAATAAAGCACCTCTTCACTTTGCTCATCCTCCAGTTTGCCACATACCTCATTCTTCCTGGACATGGGACAAAACTTAGGACCTGCTGAATGGCAGAACTAAAAGAGCTGTAACACAAATGTTGCTGAAACATGCCCCTTCCTTGCCACATTGTGGGTGACAAGAAGGAGAAACAAGAGAAAGAGAGAAGGAGAGAAGAGATGAAGCCCTTTGAGGAGTCCAGACCTAGGAGATCTCCAAGCCAGGCAGTGACACCCTCTTTGGGATTCTGCAGTTCCCAGTGTCTTCAAGCTTCCAGGCACCCTGACTTTCCCTGGTGCTAGCAGTGGAAGCCACTTGTAGTACGCCTGGTCCAGCTGTAGCTTTGCAGAGAGCCAGTGCCCATGTAGGTCCCTGGACCTGCCCTCCCTGATGCAACCAGTGTACCTGGCTGTGTGCAGTGGCCAGACACCATGTTCACTTTTCCATGCACTCCTCTCCACTCTGACCTGGCACACCTTTGGCTGGTGTGGGATCCAGGCTGGTAGTGCAAGATGAGCACAGCTTGCCAGGCTGAGTAGACAGAATGAGCCCAGTGGGCCTGAACAAAACTTGGGCAAAGGCACCACCAGCCACAGATGTTTCAGGCTGGCAAAGCAACACCCCAAGGATCTCATGACAAAATGCTACAGAATATGAAATGTGGGGGAGAATAAGAACAGAATTTTGAGTAACAGCTACATTGAAAAACAGCTACATTAAAAAAGCATAATGTTCTTCAGGTCCATCCAGGGGAATACACCAGACACAGTAAGACAAATACTATATGGTTTAATTTATTCATGGAATCTAAAATAGTCAAACACAGAGAAGCAGAGAATAAAATGGTGGTTGCCAGAGGTTGCTAGAAATGGGGAGATGATGGTCAAAGGGTATAAACCTTCAGGTATAAATTGAGTGAGCATTTGAAATTTAATGCATAGCATAGTGACTATAGCTAACAAGAGTATACTTACAATTTGCTAAAATGATAGGTCTTACACTACGTTTTCTTGCCACTAATGATAATAATAGGGTTGTGAGGAAACTGGGAGGCAATAGATGTGTTAATGGCTCGATCGTGGTGATGGTTTCATAGGCTTATCCCCAAACACATTGAGCTGCACACTTTAAATATCTACAGCTTTTTACATGTTAGTAATACCTCAATGAAATGTTTTTTAAAAGCAAGCAAAATAAATAAGTAAGTAAATAAATAAATAAATAAATAAAAGCAGATGGGTCAGAGAGGTAGAAAAATGAGACTTGGTGGTATTTTGGAAACCTAACACGTTTCCCACAGAAATAAACAATTAACTGTAAAGAGCCATAGGTACAAAAGTGATACCCACATTAGTTTTTAAAAAATGCTAAAGAAATGTGCACAATCATGGTAATAAGATACGAAGTATCGGTGCACAATGCTGGACTGGAAAACACAAGACTTCATTTTCTTGTCCTTGCCTTGTCTTTAACTAGTTGTATGATATTTACTAAACCTCTAATCCTTTCTGAGGTGTTGTCGGTAGGAAAAGAAAGATGGCCTAGGTAACTTAAAGATTTATTACAACTTTAAATTCCCATAGTTCTATTTTTTTTTCCAAAATTTACTATGCTAGAGAATAGCAAAATTTACTTGAATATTGTATATTTATAACATATGCCAATGTTTAGCCTCTTACTGATTTATCCAACAATTTTCTTTGCTTATTATAAGCTAACTCGGTGCCAGATACTGAGGATATAGCCAGGAACAAAATAAACTTTCTGGGTTTATTTGACTTAAAAGCTGGTTGAAGATAATAACAGTAAGCTAATAATCACACAAAATACTAAAATAAAAATCATTTAATGAAATGTAATTGTAACCATGTGATATACAAAGACATAACAGGAAACAACCTATAATAGGTTGAAGAGTAAAGTGACATTTGATCAAATACCAGAACATGAGTAAGAATATGCCAAGTGAAAAGGCTGGGAAGTGAGAAGTTCCTAGGTAGTAAGATATGTGTGGCAATAATGGTGTGACAGAAGCAGTGTGAACAAAATGGACATGGTTTGAAAAGCCTGGGGATATTCCAGGACAAGAACATGTTGAAGTCTGTCAGTTGTATTTAAAATTACAAGCATAATCTTTATTAAAAAAAAAAAATCAACCAAAAACATTTGTAGGCTTTTAAATCCAAGAATAATGTGATTCCATTTGTATTTTTTGAAACTACTCTGGTTACTTTGAAAAGGAAGGTCTGAGGAAAAAGAGAGTAGATGTTTAAAGAGGTTTTGTTAGGTTAGTGAAGTAGAAGAGACAGGAAATGAAGGCAGTTTTGGCCAAAGTGATAGCAGTGACAATGAGGAAAAGAGGGACTGCCTGAGACACAAGCAGAATAAAAGAAATAACAGGACTTAGTAGTGATAGATTGGGTGTGAACAGAGTGTGAGACTGAGGTGTAAATAATGATGCCCAGATTTCTACTCATGAAAAATGAAAATGTCATTTACTTGGATTGAAAGTGTTGGGGAGAGGATTGCATTCAGAAGAATAGATCCTAAATTCAATTTTAAATGCTGTAAATTTGAATTGTTAATTGCCACTTGTCAATTTTTCTTGTCTATTTTTCCCAGATATGTTGTTTTTGCAGTTAGCATTGTTGCACTTTTTTCATTTATTTAATATTCTAAACTTTGGAAAATTAACTTTATCCAACCACTACGTTAATAAGCATTCTCTTTAACTAAATCAACTTACTCTTAATTTCACAGATCAAAAAGATATACATTTAAATAGTCTTCACAAACAAAAATCCAAACAGCATAGATGGAAATTCTATATGATGATCATAATAAGTGTTTTGGATTTATGTGAATTTATGACACACCTCAAGAGTTTTTATTAACAGTGAAAATATTAATGAAAAATACTGTGAAATACTGCATATATGCTTAAATTATGAAAAAAGTCAAATAATGACAGTTTGGCCACCAATTATTATCTAAAAATGGTTTCATATAACTCCATTTAAACAGTTAACTTAATTTTTAAAAGGCATTCTTCCAGTTCATACAATTTTTTAGTAAGTAAAGCCTATATATAAATCTTAGTATATTTTGGATTTACCTTCACAAACAAAAGTAGCTTTCTATTTTTAATCTATCTGATTATCAGTTTAAGTTTTTATTTTGTTGTTTTTCTTTCTAGACTATCAAAATTTGTAAGTCAAATTTGGACAGAATTTGTTTAGATTTTTTGCTTTATTTTCTCCATCAGGCAAAAAAGCTGTTTACTCATATAATACTGCAAGTTGCTGCTTTGCTGTGTACATCAGATACTGCATGTACAAGCCTTAGGGTTTGTTTTGATTTCAGCACTTGGTCTCTTGGTTGAAAGTCAAATAAAAATAAAATTAGATTTTTTTTTATTGTTGTCAAGGTTTCTCATTCTTTTTTATCCCAGCCTCTATTATACCTCATCTATGTGTGAATTTGTATTAGTTGAGTGCCAGAAGCTAAATCTAAAAAGGAAATAAAAATTTAATTGTTTTATTCTGTCTATCTGTTTCAACTATCTTGAATCTCTGCTACATGTTGCTAGTTGAAGTAAAATACTATCATTTTTTCCTGCTCTTTTTCTCACCTCTGTAGCTCACATGAGTACTGAAAGAGAAATAAACACCAACTAAACAGAGCAGTTAATACAAATTCTGAAACTCATGGTGTGCCCTGCCTTTTTCAGAAAAATTGCTAATGCATGATACTGCTACACTGAAACAGTAAGAATGAACATACATAGGGAACACAAAGCACTGGAGTGAAAGGGCAGAAGAGGGAAGAAATAATTTTCAAATAAAGAATCCCAAAGTAAATGAATATGTTGCCTGATTTATTTTGTTGAACTTAGCACGGTGAAATAAATTAAAGTGATGCCAGTTAGAAATTGATAATATGTGGGAAAACATAGCATTCTGAAAATGTGCCATTAAATATCTGCATAAGCCACAAACTCCTGACATTTTTCATTGTCAAACATAACTCGTTGTATTTTATTGATGACCTAATTTTGTGGACAAGTAATAATAGGTACTATTAAGTCTAGAAAATTGTAAACATTTAGACCTCCATTTTTCTCAATAATTTATTTGGTAAATAAGACTTTGCTTTTATTTTTCCAGCAAACCGAATGTCATAGAATATCTCTAGTATATTAGCCTTCATGGAACAAAACAAAATATCTTTAAAATTTGAAAACAATTGACTCTTTTTTGTTAAATGGTTAGGAGCGGATTGAGATGGTTTAGAGCTAATGTGCTGTGAAAATATTTTTACTATAGAATACGTGGTTTCCTTCTACCAACATTCTATATTCACTTCTCTCCAAGTTACAGGAAGGAGGCTGTTTTAATATTATGAGGGTACGGCACCAGCACAACAAGGTGATCCTCAGTGAGTGATTTGTTATAAAATTCCCTCTTTCTGAGTGTAGGTGGTTCTGTAACTTACTTCTAGCCAATAGCATGTAGTAAAAGTGATTGGATTACATGGTCTTGATTTTGTTACACTAAATGGGAAAGATAATGCTGTTAGGTACAAAACACATTAGAGATACTCTCCTGCTAGCCTTGAAAATGCAAACTGCCATCTTTTAAACTTCCTAGGAAGAGAGCCACATGGCAGGGAAGTATAACTACAGGAGGTATCTAGGCCCTCAGGGTGGCCTCCAGACAACAGTTAGTAAGAAAGCAGACCCTCTGTCATACAGCCATAAGGAAATAAATTCTGTTAATGGAGCGAACTTGGAAGTGGGTTTTTCTCCAGTATAACCTTCAAAGAAGAACACAATCTGACCAACCCCTTGATTTTAGACTTGAAGACATTGAGTGGAAAACATACCTAAAGGTAGTTAAATTCGTAGAAGCAAAGAACAGAATTGTGGCTGCCAGGGGCTGAAGGGTAAGGAAAATGGGGAGTTGCTAATTGATGGGGTATACAATTTCATTAATGAAAGATGAGTAAATTCTAGAGATCTGCTGTCCAGCATAATGCTTATAGATAACAATGCTACAATTTATACTTAAAAATCTATTAAAGGTGTAGATCTCATGGTAAGTGTTCTTAAGATGATTAAAAAAGGACTTGCCTACAGCTTGATTAAAATTCTTAACACAGAAAATGTCAGATAAATATGTGTTGTTTTAACTGGCTAAATTTGTAGTAATCTGTTATTATAACAATAAAACATTAATTCACAAATTCAGAGAACATATAAAAACATAGTTCTTGTAAATAATCATATGCTTTTAAAATTCTTTATATAGTGGAGAGTTTTTCTGTATCTTTTATCACATAGACAGCTACAAATCCTTCTTTTAGTGTAAATTAACATTGATTAATAAAGTCTTTGGTTTGTGTTTCCCACAAAGATCTCATTAAGCAGATTAGTGAGTTCCTTTCGATGGTCTTTTCACAGCATTGATTTTCAGTTCTCTTCAAGGTCGTGTGTGTATTTCTTTTCTTCAGAAATTATGATATTGTTTATTTAGATGTTACTGTGATATTTGGCTAACTAACCTAAGAATAATGGAACCCTGCCATAGAATACATTCATTACAATCCACAAAGTTTGAGTGGAAGCAAAGATTATGCTTTGCTGTTAACTTCAGCTTTGGTTGAAGAACTATACACTAAGAATCCTGATAAGTGGGCTGTGATATTTTAAGTATGGAGTTTCATTTTCAAATAAAGCTATGAATCATATTTCATAAATAACTCTTCATAATACATATGGTGATTGTGACCAAAATTTTTCAAAGGTTGGATTTTAAAATTCTTTTGGCATATACCTTGCTGAGTGATTTAAATGGAAGCACAGCAAGAGTAGGAGTGTAGATACTTCTTTCACTTAGTCTTCCTTTATGTTTTGCTAATGAGTTACCACCTCTAACTCTTAAGGGGAGAATTATCTCTCTCTCCAACTTGCTGTAGAGCCGTGCATCAAAATTTACTATTCACTAGAAAAACATCAGGTTATAAAAGTTATGCTTTCTTATGAAAAGAAAGAAACAATTGGTTTCATTTCTTTTTAAGAGTTAAATTTTCACTTCATTTGGAAACCACTAAAATATTAAGGGCCAATAAATTAAGGAAATATTTTTAAATTCCTTTACATATTGGGCATTCTACTACATGAAAACATTGATAAACCAAATAGTTATTTAAGTATTTAGAAAAAGACATGTTAATTTGGTGGAAACTATAAAATTCAAATTACTATTGAGTTTGACTTACACTGTTAGACATTTGCTAGGCAGATGAGGAAGGGACATGAAAATGGCAAATTAACAACGAATTGAGCACATGTAATCAGCTGGTCGAGTAAATTGGCAGCAAACAGGGTGAAAAATATAGGTTGGGGCTAGATTTTAGAAGCATTTAAAGGCTACACATCCTAATGTCTGTTAATGAATATCTATTTGATGGATGAAACACAGATTTAACGTGCTGGAGCTAGTTCAAGTCAACTTGCACTGAATCCAAAGAAATAATTGGGTACATACCTTCCCAACTCCAAGTTCTGTGATATCACATCAGTAGCTTGAATAGTAAAAGTATTACCTCATGGAAATTAGCAAGGTCTATAAAACATGGACCTTTTATTTCTCAAGGAGCCGTTTCTTAAACACCTATCAGCACACCATTGCCTACAGACACTCTCTCTCTCTCTCATTCATTCACTCAAGAAATCAATAATTGTTTATTGCACATCTTCTGTATGTAAGGCACTATCCAACGGTAATGTGTAGATAAAAAAGAAAATGTCTCCTCTCTAGTGAAGTGATAATCGAATATTTAACTAAAATAATATTTAGGTATTGAAAATGAGATGAGAAAATCGAACTAAGTAATAGGTTAAGTAGAGCAACAAGGTGTTGGCAAGGGATTGCTTCTATAAACAGGCTAAAAGGGAAGTCCTCTTTAATGAAGTGACATTTTAACAGAGGCCTAAATATTAGGAAGATATCAGGATGTAAAAATTTGGGAATAATGCATTTCTAGCAGAGGAAATAGGAAGTGCAAAGATTCTAGCAGACAATAGTATTTTTTTTTTCTAGGAGGCTATTGTGGATAATAAGCAGTGAATAATGGTGAGAACAATAGAAATCGAAGACTGAGGCCTGAAAGGTAAGAGGTCATCACTTCAAATCTGGTCTTATAGGTCAAATATCTATACAAAAATGCTTAAATTAGATGTATGTTGATACATTCATTCATTAATTTATTTGGCATCGATTAGACACTAGCTACCATGCTAGACTGGTTAAGCTAAGGAAAAACTATTGATGTATAGTCTGTCATAAGGAATCCATGTTCTTTTTGAGAGGCCATGACAAAGGGTCATGTCACTTGCCCGCCTTGGCTTCAAGTACCCTTCTTCACAGTTCCCCACCTAATCCCCAACCACCATGGCTAATTTAGAATGTCCATTTAATTATTCTAGTTAAATGTTCAAATTCTATAATAGGTTCTAGTAAAATAAATTCATTGTTTGACCATTTGTACTTAAATTTGACTTAAATTTAACCCTAAGAAGTCTGAGAGTCAATATATGCTTGGGCTGAGGACTAGCAAATCAAACTTAAAAAACATGCTTTATTAATAAATTAGATTTTACCTGAAGTCCATGTGTAGAATTGTAGCAAACCAATTTTGTTTTATAGTTTATTTTCCTAAGGCAAAGTCAAAATTCCGACTTTTGTTGTTCGATTCTGAAAAATGATCTATGCTAAAGGAGAAGAAATAAAAGAAAAATCAAGAAACTATTGCCTACAATGTTTGAGCTGTCTAGCCATGAAGGGTAAATAAAGCTTAGTCCCAAATGCTCTGTAGAGAAGAGAGAGGAGAAATCAAATAAATAGGGAAAGGCCTCATCTCTCCCACAAGGGAAGACCTCCTAGATTATTTCTGCTTATGCTTCTAGGAGAAAAAGGATCCAATAAGTGACAGACAGGAGAAAATAGCGGCTTCTCCCCCTCTTTGAGGAAGCAAGCAACCATTGCTCTCTTCTGACTGCTTTTAATCAAGAACCATTTCTTACCAAAGTGGTAGGTGGGTGTAGAGGGATATTAAAAAAAAAAGAGAGAGAGACAATAGTCACAAAGACTACCAACATTTATCTAAGCAATTTTAAAGATCAATTCACTAAGTGTGGCCAATAAAATGTTCTTAAATCTAGCCAACCCAGATGTTTCCTTCTTATATACAAAGGAAAGGCAAAGGAGCAGCCCTTAGTACTACGAAGAGTCAAACAAAATAAGCCATTAAAAGGGCTGATATAAAGATGTATACAGGTACCAAGTGAAAATAAATCTATGAATAAAGTGGAGCACAGGAAGAGAAAGAAAAGTGTTCCAAAAGTAATTGTGTATTTATATATGACATATACTTGCATCGATTTGCTTTTGGCTAACTGAATATTGGAAGAAGAAAAAAAGTAATTTTTAGTATTCAAAACCAAAATTTAGCCATTTCAGAATATGGTGATTAATAGAGTTGCAGTGGCTGATCTTGGAATGAATGAGATGGAGGAATTTTTCAGATTCCTGCCAAGCTGTTACTTGCAAATAATGGCTAAGCCCCTTTTTGGTATGCAATTATTTAGTAACTTTGCATGTTTCCTTCTCTGATTATAAATTTATCATTATAACAGCATCTGTTGAGAAGCTAAAAGGTAAATAGCCAAAACAGGATATAGCTCTAGTATTCCAACTATCATTTTATTGATCACAACTCTACTCTGCAGGGCTGATAAGTGTGTTTGTAGCAGCTTCTAATTCTTTGATAATCTGTTTTGAACCAGCATTCTAGTTATGGATGGCAGTGGTTGCTCCCATCATACAGGCACCAACTGGGAGGGGCAGCTGGGGCTGCACACCCTGTGGAGCGGGTGGGAGCTCTGCCCCTTCTGAGTTGGGACAGGATCTCCCCATGCCCAAACCACAGCTACAGACTCAGGCCTCCTGCTCTATGAAGCCACTCCTGGGTGGGCTACAGCTTCCCAAAGTGCAGCTGTAGATATCATCCTCCCTGTGCTCTTGGGGTAGGGCTGGGAGCAGCAGGCAGGATCTGCCTTCCTGAGTGTGGACACCCTCCTAAGCACTGCAACCACCATCCTAGGGGCAGGTCCCAGGCGTCTCTGCAGCCTGCACCCTCAGGGCCCCCAGGAAGAAGCCCCCTGTTCCACCCCAGTCCTTGCAGGATAGGGGGCGTCTGGTCCCACTGCCTGGCCTCTCTCCACTCTGGGTACCTGCTCTGATCTTGGAGCAGGGTTGGGGGCGAGCCCTCGGGCCATCAATGGCAGCAGGAGGCAGAGTCCTGGGCAGAAAGGAGTGGGTCCCAAGTAAAGGCCCCACCTTCAGGCCAGTCCCTCCCACTGCAGTGGGGATTCATGATGCCTCTTCCTGGCTGCCCCTGGTCACCCATGGACAAATCAGCATGCACTTCCTCCCCTCTGAGGTCCATAAAAGCCCTGGGCTCAGCCAGTACAGGGCAGAACATGGCTAGAGCAGAAGAGGGCAGAGAGATGATGGGATGACCAGCTGCAGAGAGGAGTACCCTATCTGCTAAGAGATGCAGAGCTGACCTTCCCTCAGAGTGGAGTTATCCTCTCGGCTGAGAGCTTCAGAGACCTGCAGAAACTAGCTACTCTCCTCACTGAGAGCTTCAAAGATCTGCAGAGATATCTGAATGACCTGCAGAAAGGAAGCACTCTCTTCAGGGCCTCCTCTCTGCTGACAGCTGAACACTCCACAAGATGACCTTCCTACACAGAAGATCTACCCACTGTAAAACTCCTCTGAGCTGTTCTAACACTAAATACATCTCTTTTCTTCTTCACCCTTCACTTGTCTGCCTAACTTATTCTTCCTGGACACAGGACAAGAACTCAGGCAAAGGCACTGTGGCCACAGGGGTTACCTGCCAGAAAAAGCATTTCCCTCAGAGATCCCCTAATATTACTATAACTATCTGGAGGAATTGCATGCCTAGTTCAAAAGGCAGATGCAAAAATAAGCAAAATATAGTGTCTTTTTTTTTTTGGCTTGAATAGAAACTCCATGTGGGCAGCCATTTTGTTGCTGTTTTCCTCTAGGATGTTCTGTAATAAGGGGCAGAAAGGTATTAAATAACTAACATCAGGAAAAAAGAGGCCTAATGTTTTTTTTTTTTAAACAAAATGCTAAAACACATTATAAATGTGTTTATAAATTATATGATGTATATATAATAAAGGCAGAATATAAAATTTCAAAGGTGAATATATCATTTTAAGATCAATGATCAACTTATGAATGGATTTAAAGCACATCAAGACTAAATCGTCATCTTTAATATTGGGAGTATTAGAAGGAAGGGCAAAAAGTCCCTATAATTTTTGTAATGAAAGCAAGCACATTACCAATTCTTATTCAAAATGTTTTTATTCAATGAAACAGAGTACATATGTATACATATTTGTGTATATATATCTATCTATTTCAAATGATATTAATGTTGTTGTTATTCAGGGTCCCTGAAAAAAGGAAAAAAAGTTCTGCTTAGAACAATAAAATGAGATAGTTCTTTTTAATTACACTGATTACTAATTACTAAACTAATTATTTTATTAACTAAAATGTATTTAATTACACTGTACATATTTACATATCCAAATAACATTATGTAGCCTTTTCTAGCCCTACCTAACTGAGGGAACTTAAATTTCAAATATTTCTTATATCTTGACCCAAATTATGTCATATAACTATTATTATTTCCAATTGAAAGATAAGTTAATTGAGGCTTACATATATTACATGACTTGTCCAAGGTCATAAATTTAACTGAAACTTTAAAAGTCAAATCCACATGGTCTGTTGTAAGCTGAATATTATTTTATTCTTGTATTACTTGCTTGCATTTTCTTCCTGGCTCTGCCACTTACCTTGGGAAATGCAGTAAACTATGCCTTATTTACTTCATCTCAGAATTGTACCATATAAATTATTCTGAACCATAAATGAAGAAACTAGATAGATAATAATTTATACAATGTATGTTACACTCATTTCTGTGTGCAAAGCACATTGCTGTAGACTAATTTCAGCACACAATATATATTCAATAAACAATAGTTATCATTATTATTACCAACCACCTGCATTACATTTTATTGCTTCAGGGTTAAAATTGTAATACAATAAATAGTATGTTCCAGATGAACTTATTTAATTTGTTTAAAGCATTCCATTTTAAAGTATAATTTATATTTATAAAAAATTTTTCTAAGTTGACAAAATTTTATTAGCATAATTACACAAAAATAAATGTAATGTGTATATTGAGGGGCAGAATTTTACCTAAATTTTGTTACACAGTTAAGAAAACATGGCAGAACAAATGTTATTTTATTATAATTTAACTAATTATAACAATCTATGAATGTTTAATTAAAATGTGACAGAAAAACATCTGTCACACAATGTCTTTATATTTTTAATATTAAAAAGTCACCTATTTTGCTTTAAATAAAGTAAATATGTGTACTTTATCATTAAAAAAATCTTGTAGCAACCTTGAAGATGGGTTACCACGTTTTCAAAGAAGAAAATGTATTCTATTAATTTCTAATGTAGCTTAATCTTTTAACATTGCTATATTGTTGATTTTAAAAATTAGTTTACATTTTCATATATATTTGGAATTCTTCAAAATAATGTTTCCTTTCTCAAATTCCTTTCTTAAAGGAATATATAGCTCAGTCACCAGATCATGCACAGAAAACACTAAAGATGATTCTAAATAATTTGATTTATAACATACCATAAATATGTGTTTGAGTAATAAACAAAGTGCTATGAATTTTTTATTATCTGAGTACCTTCTTAAAATAATGAAACAAAAAGTGACCTTTAAAATTTGGTGAATATTGTATTAGAAAATCTAGGATCACGACTTAGATTGTTAACCAAATGTGTTTAATTTTCCTTTCCAATTTTTAGAAAGCCTCTATAAAAATAGACACATTATATTGTAGTAATAATTGTTGAATAAACAAAGCTTCCAATTATTATCAAAGTGAACCCCTTAATATATTAAATTATATTCTCTCTGCTTGTTAATATGCCACCTTTATATACATAATGCTACAATTTATTTTCTATATAAATTAATTAAAGGTTAATTTTTACCCTAAATATAAATGCATATGTGTATATACACATACATAAATATGTATGTAAATATATTTTTGTATATAAACATATGTATGCATATATACATGCATATTGATATTACATACATGTATACATTTAAATAACAAAAGGATAAAATTATATATAAATCTGATAGAAGATTTCAATATAATAAAACTGTTTTCTTTTATATTTGATTTGTTATGTAGATTCTAAATCTGTCTAACCATCATCAGAATCTACTTCTATTTCATAGGGTGCCATTGTCAAGAAAGAAATTCTATTCAAATTGTTGTATAGACTATTGAATTCTTGGGTGGTGATCTTGTGCATGCCTGTGTGTGTGTGCACACGTGCATGTCTGTGTCTATTTTAGGTGAAATAGTCCTTCAGTGACTCATTCTTATTCAACATCAATACTGAGAATCGAATTTATACTAACCACTTTACTAGGTTATTTTAATTAATAAATGAATGAGAGAAGATAATTGCCACCAGTTACCTCAACATAAACAGTAGAAATACAAAAATCTAAAGGTCATTAGATCATACTATACATAAAGTCCTATGGAGTTGCAGCTGGATATTGTGAAGGAGAAAAACTGATTTCTTGGAAGTAATTATGGAGAAAAAAATATACCTCAAAATGCATAGCTCAGAACTCTAAAATTTAAATAAACCTAAAATAATTTATGACTGGATTCATGAAAAGTAAGGAAAATCCTCAAAAAGCCCAACCAAATAAACATTAATTATAAAACGCATGCTGTCTTAAATGTTCTGAAAATTCGTGCCTTCTCAAACTGCAAATCTAATGGCATACTTGGTAATCAGAAGCAAACTTAGGAATGTACCAGGACAATCAGAAGAGAGACACCTGCATAAGCTCGTGTACATCAAAGGACTACACACTCAGTGAACAAGTAATCTATAAAGATCAACTCAACAATAATGGAGAATAAGGAAATCTATTTGCTCAGATGTTTGCTCTGAATAAAGAAGGAAAATGTCTCCATTGAGAAACATAACCATCCCTCACATGGACTCACGGCCTGAATCCTTGCATGGCACAAAATCTTTCAAGAGGAGGTTTTGATTAAAGTGGCTCTAGGTTGTTAGTATTCCTAAGCAACTTGTAAAATAAATTCAATTTCTCTGTAGAAAAAGAAAAATAGAACTCAAGACTTAAAATATTCCATTAACAATGTTCCAATGCACACTAAAATCACAACGTACAATCCTTCAATATCAGTCCTGTAAAGGCTTCAGATATTGGAAATGAAAAAAATTAAGATGTGAATTTTAATATACTAATATAAGCATGTAAAAATACCTATACAAATATATGATGTATTTTAACTGAGTATGTATACATGAATATAAAGTTGAAAATGTGAGGAAATGTCAAGGGATTATCCAAACCGTCAAACATATTTTAACAAGCACTAAGTAGATTTTTGAGAATTAAAAAAATACATATTTATAATTGAATGGCAAAAGTTCAACAGATGAGTTAGGCAGTAAATATAACATGTCCAAAAAGAATTGGCAATCTAGGTGATAAATTTAAATATCTGAAGAATTTTGTACAATGAATCACATAGAGATTAAGCAATGAAATTTGTGACGGGTGGAATTTTAAAGGCTAGTGTACATCTATTTATAATGCCATAATTAGAAAAAAGGAAAGATAAGCAATTGAAAGAAGAAAATTTCCTGGCTGGAGGCTTGAAGCATAGAAAGGGATAAATAATTGTTGGATATGCTAGGATAATAGACTTGGAAGAAGAAACATTTTCTAGGTCAGGGGGCAGAGGAAACTGAAACTCCAGGGCCTGGTGCACAAAGCTTAAGGAAAGCAAATTGGTTTGTTCTAGGATAAATTTTCTTTAGAGAAGCAGAAGCATCTTTCTGATAGCTACTGGTGAAGCTGATAGCTGCTGATGAAAGAAGGAAAAAGTGGACGCATAAAATGGTGACCGATAGACTCCCTTTGAAATCTTGAGTGGTGATCTTGTGCATGCCTGTGTGTGTGCACACGTGCATGTCTGTGTCTACTTTAAGTGAAACAGCCCTTCCACATTGCTCCATTAATTTCATTTACAATTTTTTAAGAAGTTACTTAACACTGTGTGAGCATAGAACCCTACACATATAAATAATAGATCTTTGAAATCTAGATTAAACTACAAGTCTTATTTTGAAATTACTCCTAGTAACTTACAAAATCTAGCTGTCTCTTGCATTTTGACATTAATTAAAGGAAGTAAGACATCAGATTTGGGTTTATGAATTTTTGTAGCAGGGTAATTATTACAAAACCCTTTTCCATAACCTTAGAAAATCTCTAGTGCAATTCTCAGTCATCATAGTAATGATTACAAATGAGGGCATAATTTCTTGAAATTAAAAAAAAAAAAGAAAAAAACGATTCTGAGCCAAATAAATTGGTGAAGTTCAGAGGAAAACCTAGACATACTGGGGGAATTATTGGACAACAGGGCAGCATTTTGAAATTTATCTGTTATAATTTAAGTACTCTGCTACACTTTGAGTAAAATATTCACTCCAGCGCTAAACCAGAGGGAAAAAAACCTACTTGTTATCAGAAAGCAAAAACTGACCTGACATGAATGTTGATATTCCTGGAAATATCATATCAAATTTAAATAAAATATTAGAAAAATTATGAAATCTGCATTATAAACATTGAGGGGGTACAGTGTTTTTATTAGTATATTTAACATGGATAGTTAGTAATATGTGAGATTGCTAGAATAAATCTGTGTAAGCAATTCCTTTATAAAGTAGTATGCTAGAAAATGTTATTCTTTTTTGCCTAAGGGGCATACAATTTCTCAAGAAGTTAGGTTATTTCCTTGAAGGGGGATGGGAGGTTCCTAACAGATATCCTTTGGCTTCTATTGTGCTTTACTCGCTGAGTTGAAATTGCCTTTAGCAATTACTTTAGAATATGGCTATGGACCAAGTAAATGAAAATCACCCAGGATGGTTTTTAAAAATGCATACCCCTGTGCCCTATTCCAGGCTCAAGGATGTAAATTCTTAATAATATTTTCACATGAAAGTTTGAGAAATTGGACCATGCTGTGCAGCTGCTCTTCAGTAAGATTTAGAAAAGCTCATAAATGTTATTTTCATTATAAACTACAGACATTTATAGGAAGTGAAGTTCTGAGACTGGAGAAGAGGATTTAAATGTTGTTTAGAAAGTCTATCTAGTTTCCAGGAAGGGGCACAATTACAATCATTTAAAAGTTGCCTTCAGGCAGAATGTCATAAGAGAAAGAGCTGCTGGCTCCTGACAACCCTAATCCTTGGAGATGGAATGGAAATGAGAGGGATGGTGATAGAGCTAACTAACAGCTAGAAAACACATGCACAGCCAACAACAATAACTAAAACTTGGAAAATGCTCAGGAAGACATAATATGGCAAGACCTTGACGTGTGCAGGGTAACTGACAGCCTAGTGAGGCAAAAGACCAGGAATCATACCTGTATAGCAGGTAGCATGATGGCTTTCTAGCTGTGTTCCTGTCTTTCACGCACATGGTCCTATGGGCATTATCATCCACTCACTGCCAACAGCGTAAGAGCAATATAAGCTTCTGACGCTGAAGACACTGCAATATTACACAGAGATGAGATGTCCCTGGGTTGAGAAGAATTTTAACAAATGGAGTGCAGCTTACCCATTTCCACCACTGTAGGATAGCCTAGCTCAACATGAGGAGGTAATTCTTGGAAAAGGGCAGTGAGTGCCTGAGTGAAGTACAGGGTGGTTTCCTGGGGTCAAAGAGGAGTAACTCACATAACAACATCAAAGTTTATCTGACCTAAGGGCTTCACCATACTTAACTAATCTGATGGATCAAAAGTCTCTTCACTCACCAAAGCCAGAAAA